>NC_088644.1:48032237-48092617 GCF_964019385.1 Sycon ciliatum
ATCTCATCACCCGGCACATGGCCCATGTGGGCGGTGGAAAGACTGCGCTGTGAAAGACTTCCGCCCACGAGACCTTGAAGCGGACTGGTACAGAGTGGCCTGTGACTCTCGCCCAGACTCAAGGTTGGCATACACCTCGGACGTCCCGGATCCCCACGTACCGGCACCGGTGACTTGCTTCACATGCGCCCGGCACTTCGAACGTCAGGACGACCTCACTAGGCACAAGTGCACGGCTGAACGGCAGAAGCCGGTTTCGGAGCGGAGAGGTGCATGTCAGTGCTTGTCACGCAACGAGCGGTGGACAAACCTGACTGCGAATCAGGAGATTCCAGGTTCGTATCCTGGCGTGATCGCCAAATTTTGTGCACGCGCACATGTTGTCCAGGCGTCAGGGGCCCAGCCTCCCTGCCCATCCGACCCGCCACACACAACAACGAAACTGAACTGGGAGTTGTACATAATTTCTTGACAAGACGGAGACGGACAGACAAGAAGACCGGACACGACGAGGTAAACTGAAAACTGAAGAAAAAGACTAACATTTATGGCAGCATACGAGCATGCGCGCAACAAAACACAACGTATGACAATGACGTAACCGTTACTTGGATCATGTACAAACTATACATGCAACCAAAACCAGTCAAATACGAGTCAAAGCAGAACGCAAAACAAACCAAAATAAACGAAAGGACCACAACAAAAATGAGCCATGAAAAGTCTTTCTACCGATACACAACAGTGCTCTCGGTGTCATCGTTGGTTCCGGAGCCGCGGTGGCTTGGCTGTGCATCGTTGCTCCGCTTCTACCTCGTGCCCAGTACCGACCGAACCAGCTGCTGCTGTCACCGGTGACATTACCGCTCGGAGTTGCTGCAATGCTCACTGTGACATCTGCAATCGTTGTTTCCGCTCAACCCAGGGACTCAACCGCCATCGCTGTTCAACGCACTGCCACCGTCCAACGGCCAGAGAACGGGACAAGTTCCCGCATATGTGAATCCCCGGTTCCGACTAGTCTCGCATCTGGAGCACCATCGGGTGGCATGCTCTTTCTCTCTATCTGCTGCCCCCCCCCCCCCCCCGGGCCCCTCGTGACCCTAGTGTTAGTAGCTCTACAGGACAGCACAGGTGTGTGTGTGTGTGTGTTGTGTGTGTATGTATGTGTGTATGTGCGTGTGTGTGTGTTTGTGTGTGTGTGTGTGTGTGTGTGTGTGTGTGTGAGTGTGAGTGTGTGTGTGTGCGTGTGCATGTGCGTGTGTGCGTGTGTGTGTATGTGTATGTGTGTATGTGTGTGTGTGTGTGTGTGTGTGTGTGTGTGTGTGTGTGTGTGTGTGTGTGTGTGTGTGTGTGTGTGTGTGTGTGTGTGTGTGTGTTCTCTGCTCTGGTGGAGGACGGTTGTACTTTTCCGGGCTCTTGTTTCTGGCCTCCGTCCGTGCTTGTTCTCGCCGTTGTGGACGGCCTGGGGTGTCCCCTGCCGTCCAGGCCAACAGTGCCTGAGGTGGGGTATTCACCGACAGGAGACTTGGTCGGATAGTTACGATGCCGACACGCTCCTTGTCGCCCCCACCTCAGAGTCCTTCGCGAGGCCTTGCAAGCCCGCGAGTGGAGCAAACTACCGCACGAAGACGACAACTTGGAACGACTCTGAGCATTGGCTCATGGAATGTTTGCTCTGTTGTGGAGAGTGATGGACCAGTTCGAGCGGCCGCCGTGAGAGGAATCGTTTCCGACGATAAGAAAATCTTTCAAATAGTTGAACATCTTGACAATGTGTGTGTTCTCTGCTCTGGTGGAGGACGGTTGTACTTTTCCGGGCTCTTGTTTCTGGCCTCCGTCCGTGCTTGTTCTCGCCGTTGTGGACGGCCTGGGGTGTCCCCAGCCGTCCAGGCCAACAGTGCCTGAGGTGGGGTATTCACCGACAGGAGACTTGGTCGGATAGTTACGATGCCGACACTCTCCTCGTCGCCCCCACCTCGGAGTCCTTCGCGAGGCTTTGCAAGCCCGCGAGTGGAGCAAACTACCGCACGAAGACGACAACTTGGAACGACTCTGAGCTTTGTCTCATGGAATGTTCGCTCTGTTGTGGAGAGTGATGGACCAGTTCTAGCGGCAGCCGTGAGAGGAATCGTTTCCGATGATAAGCCAGATCCATAGCTGCTGGAGATGGCTCTCTCGAACATGGTCCCGCTCGTCGTTCTATATTGTCGGCCCCGTAAGGGGACACGTGACCGTAATGGCAGTGTTTACCAGGACCAGGACCAGGTGTGTGTGCAGGGGCGGATCCAGGGGGGGGGGGGGGGGGGGTTCGGGGGTTCGAACGAACCCCCCTGATTTTTTCCGACCATAGTTCGGGTGTGACCACGGACCCATGCCTGTGCGACGTGTTCGCCCCATGCTGTGGCCTGCAGGCCAGAGCGGTCCGCTAGCTATGCAGCTTGGTAGATCATTATTATGACATAGTCATTGAACATTGTTGTCTTGTACGTAGCTGTAGATAATACAAAGACTAAAGTAGATCTGCACTGAATATAGATCTACAGCTACGCGTTTGCTTCGGAGAAAGAGGTGCATGCATTTGTTGAGCTGCTGCGGAAACTTCGAAAGTAAGTACTAGTTTCAAAAACTAGATGCTGAATAGTGGCCGTGCAGTACTGCAATTGTCGTCACGGCTCGTGCTTTTTGAGCTGTCTTAGAGTTCGTCGAAGCGTCTAAAAGAGGCAGGATCAAGACCAGCTGCCATTGAATTTTGGTGACACTCCAAAGAAAAGTGTAGCCACTAGTGTCGAAGGTAAAACAAAGAGCGAAACTTTGATAATCACCTTCAAGTTCAACGTCCTATCATCCAATAATCAAAATACCTCCGAACTGGGGACAATTATGACTGAGACACGAAAGATGCAGGAAGCCTGCCTTATGGAACCTACTGTACCGTGGAGTCAACATCGGGCTGCTCGGAGTACAAAATTATGGACAATTATTACAGACAAGCTGCTGGAATCGGAAAGTACCAATCAGCTATTCTGCAGTAAAGAAATTGAAAATTTCTTCCTTGTGCTGCGTGTCTTCAATAATGTTTTAGCGGCAGAGTGTTGAAAACAGGAGTACTGAAGTTACATTTGTATAGCAGCTGGCATGTTCAAGTATTATTTGGTGCTGTACCGATAACGCGAACGTGTGAACTTGTTATACAATCATGTACATGTGTATGTCATCATTTCGTCATTGTGGGTAGGGTGGGAAAAAATTGAACCCCCTTGGAAAAATCCTGGATCCGCCCCTGGACTGTGTGTGTGTATGTGTGTGTGGTGTGTGGTGTGGTGTGTGTGTGTGTGTGTGTGTGTGTGTGTGCGCGTGTGTGTGTGTGTGTGTGTGTGTGTGTGTGTGTGTGTGTGTGTGTGTGTGTGGATGAGATTCGTACCGCACTCGTGTGCGGCGTCCTGCCCCGGTACCGCTCTCTTGCCTGGTATGTTACCGGACATTCAAAAGTAAATCTGGACTCGGACGACACAAATGCTCTGCTGATCGCCAGATGCCTGTAGCGGAACAGTCGGATGCACGTCAATGCCATGCCTGCCTTCGGTGGTTCCGAAGTATCGGTGGACGTTCTGTGCACAAGTGCACAACACCCGCTCCGGCATTACCGTCCACACCCCAGCGCATACCAATCACCAGCCATCCGTGTTGCAACCAGCACTGCCCTACCTGTGATCGCTGTTTTAAATCTGCTCCTGGCTTTCGGCGACACATGTGCAATCGTGGACGACGTCGTGAGGGAGCGGCTTCCTAGTGGCAGTGCTGACTTCTCTCGAACTCTCTCTTCTACTCTCCCTCGTCTCGGGGGTGGCGTGGCTAAGCACTTCGCAGCTGTACACCAGGCCAGGTGTGTGCGTGTGTGTTTGTGTGTGTGTGTGTGTGTGTGTGTGTAGGAACATCTGTGAAGTGAAGACCTGGCGAAGTGCAGTGGCATGCCAGCCTTGCTGGAGGAGTCCATAAGTGCAAATCGCCTGCGTGGGCTTGGTCACCTCACAAGGATGGACGGCACCAGGTTGCCAAAGCAGATTCTGTTTGCGGATGGCACCAACACGGGGCTCCGACATGGACCCACGCATCGTTGGAGAGATGTGTCAGTTTCAGACCTGCGTGCGACCATCATCCCGAAGGCGCAATTGTGCCCCCTTACTCAAGACCGGACGGACTGGCACGAGATTAGTGGTCAGAAGCCACCAAGCTAGACCCAACCAAATATTCCGTCTGTGTCTGCGGCCGTGACTTTCGCCGTCCAAATGACTTATCCCGACACAAGAGCTACTGCCTCCCCTAATAGCTATTATCGCCTGCGGCGATGGGCTTTCCAAAGCTCCAAAGGTGTGTGTGTGTGCATGTGTACATGTGAGTTTTGATGTATGTGTGTGTGTGTGTGTGTGCCAGCTAGTTCGGTTGGTAGGTACACTTATGCCTGATTGTGTTGGGTCTGTTGCCAACAGGCTCGGCCGCTTGAAGGTGTAATGTTGTACCTGCCACCTTTGTTGGTTCCAGGGTTCATATACTTTCTATTTGAAGTATACATACCTGTTAACCATGGACTGCTTCTGGCTAGATTAACTCTTGTGTAATCAATGGTGCTAGTGAAGCTTTTATCAGATCCACTCTGATTTAGCCACTCACACTAGTAGCAAGTATTACGTTCACTGGGGGCAGGGGTAACTGCAGTTGGATCCCGGGACGGATACCCTGATACCGTCAATCCTTTTTCTGCACCTTGTCCTCACCCACTTACTGAGGTGTGGTGAGCCCATAAGTGGGATCATTTTCAAGTCCATCCAGCGTTTTGGGGATTTCAGGGGTGTCGGCCGTTGGGCGGTTCAATAACCAATTGAGTCATCTTTCCAAGATTCCTTTTGAGTCTCTCTCCCCTCTCCCGGGGGGACTCACGTGACCAGTTTTGGCAGTGAGCAACAAGTACAGTACAGTACAGTACAGTGTGTGTGTGTGTGTGTGTGTGTGTGTGTGTGCTTCTGCGTGTGTGTATGTGTGTGTATGTGTGTGCGTGTGTGTGTGTGTGTGTGTGTGCATGTGTGCGTGTTGGTGTGTGCATGCGTGCGCGTGTGTGCATGTGCATGTGCGTGTGTGTGCGTGTGTGCGTGTGTGTGTGTGTGTGTGTGTGTGTGTGCATGTATGCGTGTGTGTGCGTGTGTGTGTGTGCGTGTGTGTGTGCCGATGTGTGTGTGTGTGTGTTTGTGTTTGTGTGTGTGTGTGCATATGCAATCGGATGCCTGCTGCTGGGAGAATGCTGTCAATGTAATGTGTGCCTTCACCTCAACTTTCCTACCCATTCTACACATGACAGGACTATGCTGTCATCTTTATTTTCTCATTTGCTCTGTAGTGCTCCCCCTCACTTCTTTCTATTTTCCTATTTTTCTGTTTGGTGGGTAGTATGAGTGATGATACTGAGACTGTTTATCCGTCGTTGTCTGATCATGTTATTCCTGTACAGTACACCTGATATAGGCTACAGTCTATGTATGCATGCATAGTCTATATCATGCTATCATACATGTACATCTACTTCAACATACATGTACCTCTAAGTACAATGCTACACACGTCATTAGTTCTGTGAGCAGCCGTACAGCAATAAGTCAAGGTGTAAAATAATACACAGATCCACACACTCCAGTAGACCTGGCACCTTTCTCACACTAACTCTTGAGTTTTGAAAATTAAGCGGAAAACAAGGCAAAACTATAGATTGGCAATTACAACTATTCATGAGAAATGTACATGTATGTAGTACTGTATGTAGTAGTGTATGTAGTACTGTATGTAGTACTGTATGTGGTACTGTATGTAGTACTGTATGTAGTACTGTATGTAGTACTGTATGTAGTACTGTATGTAGTACTGTATGTAGTACTGTATGTAGTACTGTATGTAGTACTGTATGTAGTACTGTATGTAGTACTGTATGTAGTACTGTATGTGGTACTGTATGTAGTACTGTATGTAGTACTGTATGTAGTACTGTATGTAGTACTGTATGTAGTACTGTATGTAGTACTGTATGTAGTACTGTATGTAGTACTGTATGTAGTACTGTATGTAGTACTGTATGTAGTACTGTATGTAGTACTGTATGTAGTACTGTATGTAGTACTGTATGTAGTACTGTATGTAGTACTGTATGTAGTACTGTATGTAGTACTGTATGTAGTACTGTATGTAGTACTGTATGTAGTACTGTATGTAGTACTGTATGTAGTACTGTATGTAGTACTGTATGTAGTACTGTATGTAGTACTGTATGTAGTACTGTATGTAGTACTGTATGTAGTACTGTATGTAGTACTGTATGTAGTACTGTATGTAGTACTGTATGTAGTACTGTATGTAGTACTGTATGTAGTACTGTATGTAGTACTGTATGTAGTACTGTATGTAGTACTGTATGTAGTACTGTATGTAAACAGCATTTCAGGGAGACGAGGCGGAAGGCGTTCTGTTTGCAGATGCGTCAAACGCATTTAACTCCCTTAACCGTGCTGTCTCACTGCACAATATCCAGCACACCTGCCCCACCATTGCTCCGGCACTGATCAACAGCTACCGCAGCCCGACTCGGCTGTTTGTGGATGGTGAATGTCTCCTGTCTTGTGAAGGCACCACGCAGGGAGATCCACTAGCCATGGCTATGTATGCCCTGGCAACCGTTCCTCTCATCCAGGAAGTGTCTCAGAGCGGAGCACTCCAGTCGTGGTATGCAGACGACTCCACTGCCGCTTCCACCATTCGAAAGCTGCATCACTGGTGGTTACTGCTTAAGCAACGAGGCCCAGCATATGGGTACTTCCCCAATGATGCCAAGTCGGTTCTTGTTGTGAAGCCGGAGCATCTTCAGGAAGCAGAATCCCTGTTTGCTGACACGGCAGTCCAGATTCGCACGGATGGCTGGCGGCATCTCGGTGCGGTACTTGGGTCTCCCGAATTCTGCAAGCAATATGTCACAGAGAAGGTAGAGACATGGGCGCTAGAGGTTGGACGACTGTCTGACTTCGCCACCACTCAGCCACAAGCGGCATACGCTGCTTTTATTCATGGCCTCCGCCACAAGTGGTCGTTTGTGGCCCGGACGGTCCCAGGCATCAGCGGACTGCTAGACCCGCTGGAGCACTCCATCCGACAGCGGTTCATCCCTGCTCTAACCAGTCGCCCCGCACCTGGTGACGAAGAGCGCGCCATACTGTCCCTCCCGTGTCGAGAAGGTGGTCTTGGTCTCATTGACCCGAGGTCTTTGACGGACCAATACAATATGTCTGTCGCTGTCACCAACATCCTCGTGAGCCGGATACTGGACCAAGATACCAACATGGACGAAGTGCCCACCACCATCCATGCTGCCAAGCTAACTGCAGCAGCAGCAACCAGGAGAGCCGCTCGAGACCAAGCCAGTCAGCTCTTGGCCACATGTGATGCGCCCACCCAGCGAACCCTGGGGATGGCGGCCGAGAAAGGAGCGTCCAACTGGCTCACTTGCCGGCCCCTGAAGCAGTTCGGGTTTGTCCTCCACAAAGGCGCCTTCAGAGACGCACTCTGTCTGCGGTTCGGCTGGGTCCCTCCCCGCCTGCCATCCACTTGTGTGTGTGGCAAGGCATTTAACACCAGCCATGCTCTTTCGTGCCCAACTGGTGGATACCCGGCTCTCCGCCATAACACGATCCGCGACCTGACAGCCGACCTACTGCGTGAAGTGGCAACGGATGTGAAGATAGAACCTCCTCTGCAGCCCCTGGAGGGTGAAAGGCTCCGGTATCGCTCTGCCATCTTGGAAGATGGTGCTCGTCTTGATGTGGCGGCATCTGGTGTCTGGGGAAGTCGTTTTGAGCGCACGTTCTGTGATGTTCGGGTTTTTAACCCTCATGCGCGCTCAAACACTTCCTCAACTCCCGCGTCCACCTATGCCAAGCATGAACAGCAGAAGAGAAGGGCCTACGAAGAACGCATCAGGGAGGTAGAGCATGCTTCCTTTCTCCCACTGGTATTCAGTGCATCTGGTGGGTGCGGCAAGGTAGCCCACGCTTTCCTGAAGCGTCTTGGCCATATGGTTTCGGAGAAGCGGCATGAACCCTACTCCTCCGTCATGTCCTGGATCCGCTCTCTTGTCTCCTTTGCTTTGGTTCGATCCTGCAACATGAGCCTCCGTGGTCACCGTGCTTCTCCCTACCGCAGTCGTTTGGATGCTGCCACTCCTGTTGTGCTGGCAGTCAACGACTGTCAGTTGCGTGACTGAGACTCTTGCGGAGTAGCTGTGTCTAGCCACACTTTTTATTATCCGATGATCTTGTTTTGTTTGCTATGACTCCGTGATTTTCTGTTGGTTGCTTTTCTGCTGTGCGAATCAATGCAGTGTCGATTAAAAAAAAAAAAAAAAAAAAAAAAAACTGTATGTAGTAGTGTATGTAGTACTGTATGTAGTACTGTATGTAGTACTGTATGTAGTACTGTATGTAGTACTGTATGTAGTACTGTATGTAGTACTGTATGTAGTACTGTATGTAGTACTGTATGTAGTACTGTATGTAGTACTGTATGTAGTACTGTATGTAGTACTGTATGTAGTACTGTATGTAGTACTGTATGTAGTACTGTATGTAGTACTGTATGTAGTACTGTATGTAGTACTGTATGTAGTACTGTATGTAGTACTGTATGTAGTACTGTATGTAGTACTGTATGTAGTACTGTATGTAGTACTGTATGTAGTACTGTATGTAGTACTGTATGTAGTACTGTATGTAGTACTGTATGTAGTACTGTATGTAGTACTGTATGTAGTACTGTATGTAGTACTGTATGTAGTACTGTATGTAGTACTGTATGTAGTACTGTATGTAGTACTGTATGTAGTACTGTATGTAGTACTGTATGTAGTACTGTATGTAGTACTGTATGTAGTACTGTATGTAGTACTGTATGTAGTACTGTATGTAGTACTGTATGTAGTACTGTATGTAGTACTGTATGTAGTACTGTATGTGGTACTGTATGTAGTACTGTATGTAGTACTGTATGTAGTACTGTATGTAGTACTGTATGTAGTACTGTATGTAGTACTGTATGTAGTACTGTATGTAGTACTGTATGTAGTACTGTATGTAGTACTGTATGTAGTACTGTATGTAGTACTGTATGTAGTACTGTATGTAGTACTGTATGTAGTACTGTATGTAGTACTGTATGTAGTACTGTATGTAGTACTGTATGTGGTACTGTATGTAGTACTGTATGTGGTACTGTATGTAGTACTGTATGTGGTACTGTATGTAGTACTGTATGTAGTACTGTATGTAGTACTGTATGTAGTACTGTATGTGGTACTGTATGTAGTACTGTATGTAGTACTGTATGTAGTACTGTATGTAGTACTGTATGTAGTACTGTATGTAGCTAAGTCTGTTCTTGTGGTGAAGGAACATTGCCTTGTTGAGGCGAGGGATCTCTTCAAAGACACCGGAGTAGCTATCACGACTGAGGGAGTACGCTACCTCGGTGCTGCAGTGGGCACTGAGGCTTACAAGGAGACCTATATTCAACGAAAGGTAGAGACCTGGGTGCAAGAGGTCAATCGGCTGGCAACTATTGCACAGACTCAGCCCCAGGCAGCCTACTCAGCATTTGTATCAGGACTGAGAGGGAAATGGACCTTTCTATGCAGAACCATGGACATCCCCGAGCACCTGCTGGAGCCACTTGAAGGTGCCATTAGAACTAAACTGATTCCAGCGTTGACCTGCCGCTCACCTCCTGGTGGGGATCTCCGGCGCGTGTTCGCTTTCCCGTGTCGTTTGGGCGGCTTGGGTATCACGAGCCCTATGTCCTTGTGTGGGCAATACAACTCGTCAGTTCGCATTACCGGGTCTCTCGCCAGCAGGATTCTGTCTGGTGACACTGCACTTGACGATTGCTTAACTAAGATGCGCAAGATGAAGGCAGAAGTCAAGGCAGAGTCCCGTCAAGCGCAGGCAGCGGCAATGGAGGACGTGGTCCAGAATGCATCCGCGAGTCTGCGTAATGTCATCGATATCGCTAGAGAGAAGGGTTGATCTAGCTGGTTAACATGTCGTCCGCTGAAGAAGTACGGTTTCAGCCTCACGAAGCAAGAGTTCTGGGACGGCCTGTATCTCCGCTATGGATGGACGCCGGCGAGAATACCGACTCATTGTTCATGTGGCCAAGAGGTGAGCGTTTCTCACTCACTATCCTGTCCTCATGGAGGATTTCCCACCATACGACACAATGCCATTCGTGACACTACCGCACAGCTCCTACACCAAGTCTGTAGCAATGTGTCCACGGAGCCTACGCTGCAGCCACTGACCGGTGAGCGATTGCAATACCGAACGGCCAACGTGGAGGATCATGCACGCCTTGATGTCGCTGCCAGTGGTTTGTGGGGCAGTCGATTTGAGCGAACCCTTATTGATGTCCGGGTTTTTAATCCTTATGCTCGCTCAAATCAGTCTGCACCACGTACCACTGTGTATCATCGACATGAAAGAGAGAAACGAAGGCACTACGAAGAGAGAGTGAGACAAGTGGAGCATGCCACTTTTGTTCCGGCTGTGATGTCTGCGAGTGGAGGCATGGGCAAGGCAGCAACGGCCCTCTACAAACGAGTGGCCTCTCTGTTGGTGGCGAAAAGAGGGGAGCAGTATTCTCATGTGATGGCTTTCATCAGGTGCAGGATCGCTTTTTCCCTCTTGCGGTCCTGCATCATGTGCCTCCGAGGGTGCAGAAGGCTCTCTAGCCAGCCTGCCTTGGCTGTGGGTGATACCTCTGCTGCACTGGCAGTGGTGGAGGCCCGGGTACCGGCTTAGCGTGCACGAGCGGTAACAGTGACTGGAATATTGACTTGAAGTTGAACTTGCTGCTGTTTACCTAAGTAGGTATACATTATTATGCTGTTTTGTTTTTTTGCGTGTTTTTTCGTTTTTTTCTTTTCTTTCTAGAACTTTGAGTTGAAGTTTTTGGAACACTTGGGAAAAAATATTCATTGTGTTTATTTTGCCCGTAAAAGAGGCTGTTAATAAACTCTATGTAGTAGTGTATGTAGTAGTGTATGTAGTACTGTATGTAGTACTGTATGTAGTACTGTATGTAGTACTGTATGTAGTACTGTATGTAGTACTGTATGTAGTACTGTATGTAGTACTGTATGTAGTACTGTATGTAGTACTGTATGTAGTACTGTATGTAGTACTGTATGTAGTACTGTATGTAGTACTGTATGTAGTACTGTATGTAGTACTGTATGTAGTACTGTATGTAGTACTGTATGTAGTACTGTATGTAGTACTGTATGTAGTACTGTATGTAGTACTGTATGTAGTACTGTATGTAGTACTGTATGTAGTACTGTATGTAGTACTGTATGTAGTAGACCCGGGTGCTCGAATGAGAGACAGGGTACCAAAACAGAAACAGCCTGAAATTGTACCTAAACTTATTCCGATTTCGTTTAATTTTCACAAATACCATCAACATACGGCCCGCTAACGGTATGCCAAATTTCGGCTCTGCCCGGTAAACTGTTTTTGAAATACTCACGACCCACTTTTTGTTGGGTCCTTGATTCGAGGATATGGGTCTCCTGTAGGGTGCTGCCAAAGACCTGCTGAATCTGCGGCTCCACTGACCATCTTGCTCTCAAAAACGAAGTAGTAAGTTACTACTCCCTGCCCTCAACTGCCATACCAAGCGTAGACGATGGTAGACCCGTGTGCTTGAATCGGAGACGATCTGACGAGTTTGCTGTTTCTGATTCGAGCACCCAATTTTCAAGTAAAAAATCCGAAGGAAATACGACTATTTTGCTGTGTGCTGTAGCTTGTGTTGTAGCGCACCCAGGTTCTGAATTCCGGCTAGGTGGGTCAAGCCAGACTCTCTTCCTTGTTCCATCGCCTCTCCAAAAGTATATTCTGACATTGTTGAGATTTACAGATGAGAAATTGCACACCTGTCAAATCGTTTCTGATTCGAGCACCCGGGTCTACTGTATGTAGTACTGTATGTAGTACTGTATGTAGTACTGTATGTAGTACTGTATGTAGTACTGTATGTAGTACTGTATGTAGTACTGTATGTAGTACTGTATGTAGTACTGTATGTAGTACTGTATGTAGTACTGTATGTAGTACTGTATGTAGTACTGTATGTAGTACTGTATGTAGTACTGTATGTAGTACTGTATGTAGTACTGTATGTAGTACTGTATGTAGTACTGTATGTGGTACTGTATGTAGTACTGTATGTAGTACTGTATGTAGTACTGTATGTAGTACTGTATGTAGTACTGTATGTAGTACTGTATGTAGTACATGTATGTAGTACTGTATGTAGTACTGTATGTAGTACTGTATGTAGTACTGTATGTAGTACTGTATGTAGTACTGTATGTAGTACTGTATGTAGTACTGTATGTAGTACTGTATGTAGTACTGTATGTGGTACTGTATGTAGTACTGTATGTAGTACTGTATGTAGTACTGTATGTAGTACTGTATGTAGTACTGTATGTAGTACTGTATGTAGTACTGTATGTAGTACTGTATGTAGTACTGTATGTAGTACTGTATGTAGTACTGTATGTAGTACTGTATGTAGTACTGTATGTAGTACTGTATGTAGTACTGTATGTAGTACTGTATGTAGTACTGTATGTAGTACTGTATGTAGTACTGTATGTAGTACTGTATGTAGTACTGTATGTAGTACTGTATGTAGTACTGTATGTAGTACTGTATGTAGTACTGTATGTAGTACTGTATGTAGTACTGTATGTAGTACTGTATGTAGTACTGTATGTAGTACTGTATGTAGTACTGTATGTAGTACTGTATGTAGTACTGTATGTAGTACTGTATGTAGTACTGTATGTAGTGTGCGCAACTTTGAACTGTTGAGTGGGAGAGCTTGGATAGCCACGCACAAATACGTCTTGGTAACTCAAATATGGAGTGGTTCCGGTTCACGGAACGACATTGCACTTCACGGTTACTTGAAAGGATTAGGTGACTTGAAAGGGAGTGTCACCAGAAAACCTTATTTGAGACAAGTTCTAGTTAGTTGAGACAAGTAGAGACAAGTGAAGCATGCAAAAGGGAAAAGGCAGCAAAAAAGGAGCGACAGGCTCGCTGCGCATGCTCCGGGCTGAGAGCTGCAAAACGGTGCACGCGATGCGTGCAGCAAGACATCAGCATGACGTCAACATGATGTAACACGTAAACAAATAAAGACATAATGAGCGTAACGCGGATTCGTGATGCATATTCACGACACTCCCCGGGCATTGGCCGGAGAACAGAATTAACCATAATAAATAACAAGGAGAAATTTCACACAAAACATGTGGAAAGATATTACTGAAGAGCATAAAGAATGCGAGAGCAATGAGAGTGAGCGAGCGAGCGAGCGAGAGAGAGCGAGAGAGAGCGAGAGAGAGAGAGAGAGAGAGAGAGAGAGAGAGAGAGAGAGAGAGAGAGAGAGAGAGAGAGAGAGAGAGAGAGAGAGAGAGAGAGAGAGAGAGAGTTAAACACGGCCGTCGGCGATCAAATCCTGCAAGTTGGACTGAAACTTGCTGACAGCGGCTCGTGTCGGTCTTCGTACGACTGCAACGGGAGTGCTAGTCTTCTGAGCTGGGGTAGCTGAGGATTCTGAGGAACTGCTGGTCTCCTGAGCTGGGGTACCTGGGGATTCCGAGGGACTGCTGGTCTCAAGCGGACACAGTAGACTTACTGGCCGCTTGATGGTACGTTTGTCCGAAGTGAGGACGGTGGCAGAGCGGATGTTGCCATCACTGCTGGTGTGTACTTCTTGGATTCGTCCAAGGCGCCAGTGGCCGCGAGGCAATTCCTCCTTGATGAGGACAACGTCAGCAGGCTTCGGAAACATTGAGGATCGAGTCCTTGACTGCTTAAAAGACGACGTGTGGGCTTCTCGCAGACTGAGGAGGTACTCGTTCCTCCAGGCAAACCAGAACTGATCAAGGTGTCGTTGGCCCTTCTTCCAAAGGTCCAACAGGCTGTCTGCAGAGGAATTGATAGGCTGGTAATCCGGGTCGGTTGGGTCGTTGCTGACCGTGAAGAACCCCTGTGTGGCAGACAGGCTGATAAAATGACCAGGCGTCAGGACTGTGCACTGTTCTTCGTCGACATAGACTAGCGGCCGAGAATTGACGACAGACTCAACTTCTGGCAGGAGAGTGGCGAGTTGGCTGGTTGTGAGGAGGCGTCTCCCAATGGTCTTGCGCATAGAACGCTTGACAATACCCACAAGCCTTTCATACATTCCACCCATCCACGGAGAGTTAGCAACGATGAAGTGCCACTGGATCTGATGGCGGCTAATGTAGGACGTAACACTGGTGTCTACCACAATGTTGCTCCAGGCAATGTCAAGAGCGGACTTGGCCAGCTTAAATTGGGGAGCGTTGTCAGACACAACTAGCTCTGGCGTGCCACGGCGGGCGACGAAACGTCTCAATGCGAGCAGAAACTCGGCAGCTGTCATGTCGTGGACTGGCTCCAAATGAACAGCTCTGGTCACCATGCACGTGATCAGGCAGACCCATGCCTTAGCGGTTTCTGACTGTGTACGGACGAGGACTGGGCCAAAGTAGTCCAGGCCGATGTGTGAGAATGGTCGCGCTTGGGTCACTCTGGTAGAAGGTAGCGGACTCATCTGAGGTGTCTTGTACGGCGCGCCTTCGTAGCGAATGCACGTCTGACAGCGGTGCACGAGGGCCTTTACAGCTGATCTGCCTTTCGGGATCCAAAACTGATATCGGACACGGGATAGTGTGTGCGCTACGCCGCCATGCATGACCTTGAGGTGGCAATCACGTATGATCAGGTTGGCAATGGCGTGTTCCTTGGAGATCAGGACGGGAAACCTCGATTTGGAGCAGAGGTCAGCATTCTCCAGTCTTCCACGGCATCTCAGTACTCCGTTGTCGAGCACTAAGTTGAGCTTAGTTGCCAGCGGATGTTGCTTCCCACTGGACAGAGCGGTGATAACATCTGCATAGTGTGCAGACTGGCTGTGGCTGATCCAGACTTGCTCTGCTGCTTCGATTTCTCTAGGCGTGAGAGGTCCAGATGGAGTTGGTTTCTTCCGCAGCCTACAGAGGAAACGAAAGCAAAGTGCAGACACACGCACTAAAGAGTCGAACGACGAGAAGTCGTTCACAACAATGCCATATGGGAATACATCAGATTTTTTATTTGTCTGTGAACCCTGACCAAATGGCTGACCCCCCGACCCCTTTGAGGTGACTTCCGGAGGACCCTCCGCCGGCGCAACAGTGACGGTTGCTGCAGTGGTGCCTTCAATCGGCAGGCTGGGGCCGTTCCACCAGGTGTCGCATTTTAACAAGGCTGCGGCGCTCAATCCACGGGATGGCAGGTCGGCTGGATTCAGCTTTGTCGGGACGTAGTGGTGGAGAACGTCTGGAACGGCTGCGATGGCGTTGACGCGGTTCTGCTCAAAGACGGGTAGCTTCGTGGACTTGAGCCAATGGAGTACAGTCGTTGAGTCGGTGTACAGATGAGTGGCTTGGAACTGGATGTCCAGTTGCTTGCGTAGATATACGATAAGGCGAGATCCTAGGCTTGCCGCCATCAACTCTAACCGTGGGATCGTTTGACCCTTGACGGGAGACACCTTCGTCTTGCTGAAGATGATGTGTCGCTGATTCTTGTCACCGACAGTGCTTTCCAAGTACGCAACGGCAGCATAGGCGATCGCTGACGCATCGCAGAAGATGTGCAACTGATACGACGGACTCTTACATGTGGGTACGCCGACGTAGCGTGAGATCGGATAGCTGCTAGACTCGTCAAGGTCGGCGGCTATTGGGTGCCAGCGACTGAGGACGTCGGAGGGCAGTGGGTCATCCCATGACACAGCAAGCTTCCAGATATCTTGCATAAGAACCTTCGCTCTGATGGAGACGGGGGCGAACAAGCCAAGTGGGTCGAAGAAGCGAGACAGTGCCTGTAGAACCTGGCGTTTCGTAGTGACAACAAGGTTAGCTGCATTAGGCGACTGTACGGACAAGACGTCCTCTCTGGGGTCCCAATGGAGACCAAGGCATTTCTCGCGAGTGCTTCTTGAGCGATCGTGTTCTGGGATCTTGTCCAAAACCTCGGAAGAGTTCGATGCCCACTCTCTAAGGTTCATGCTGATTGCGGAGAACGTCGCCTTTGCTGATTGATAGTGAGCGACAGCATCGTTGATGGTGTCCTTGCCCAGGATGATGTTGTCTACGTACGTGTTTCGGAGAATGTCGTCTGTCTCCGGTGAACAGGTCTGCGTGAGGTGGTACTTGATCGTTGCAGACAGCAAGAAAGGGCTGGAAACAACACCGAAAGGGACTCTACAGAAACGCAGAGTTTGGAGATTGCTGTAGTTGACTGGTTGGTTGGGGTCATCCAACCACAAGAAACGAGTGACATCACGATCGGCTACGTTCAAATTCATCTGTAAGAACGCTTTCTCGATGTCACTACAGACGGCAATAGGGTGCATGCGGAAACGCAGGAGAATGCCGCAGAGATCAGGGATCATGCACGGCCCAGGATACAGACAATCATTGAGACTGGGCGAGGTCTTCGATACACGAGCGGATGCGTCGTACACGACACGGATCTTAGTGGTGCTGCTGGACAGCTTGAGCACACAGTGATGTGGCAAGTAGTGGATTGGATGCGAGTTGTCTCTCTGGCTGGGACAAGCAACGCGTTCGATGATACCGAGTGACAGTTGCTCTTCAAGTACCTTGCTGTACTTGACGAAGGTGTCAGGCTCGTGACGGAGACGTTTAATGAGTGACTTCAAACGTCCGAAAGCAAGTGGAAAGTTGTTTTCCAAAGGCGGATGTTGTTGTCGCCAAGGCCACCCGACGGTGTACCGTCCGTCCTCAAACACGACCGATTGGAGAAAGTCGTCATACGCATGATCGTTGCTGGGGCGTGTCGCACTGAGAGAGTCGAAATCTTCAACAGCCCAGAAGCGCTCAAGGTCAAACGAGGGATCTTCACGTCGATGACTTGCTACGGCTAAGGTGGTGTTGCTCTCGATTACCGAACAGGCGTGCTCAGTTGCTACGGTGCCGGCGCAAACGAAACCAAGTGACGAGTCCAACAGCTGCAGGCCATCGGGAAAGGAGATGCGGTCAGTGCCCAGGATCTTGTAGTAGTGATCAAGACCAATGAGGATGTCGATACACAGGCGATCGTTGGATGACGTGAGCGGCTCCGCAAGAGGAAGGGTGTTGAGGCTCGGGTGTCTGTTGGTGTCCAAGGGGACGCGCCATATCGGTGAAGTGATTTGGGGAATCACATTGGCGGACAGCGGAAGGATTGAGCCATTCTTCAGTTTGAGATTGACCTCAACGCGTGGGTACTGAGACGTGTTCCTCGATGTACTACCGAAAGTAGAGAGGGCAATGTGATCTTGACCTAGAACACTGAGGTTGGCTTTCGCCTGGAGCGCCTGCGTGACGTACGACCGGCAAGAGCCACTATCGAACAGTATACGTGCAGACAGGAGGGTCGGGGTACCGGAAGAGTTGGACACTACATCTGCAACTGCGGTTTGCATGATGACGGACTGGTTGTCGCCTGCGACTGTGGTAATGGCAGGACGTGGCTGGAAAGGTGCCGCGTTGGCACACATTGCTGAGCTTGGTTGTGCACCAAATTTCACGGGACACAAACTGGAGTGGTGGTCAGGCTTACGACAATAGAAGCAAGGCTTCTGCAGACTACATGACGAAACACTGTGGCCTGGCCGTAGGCACCGTTGGCACTTGTCGCCTAGGCGTGGTTTCCTTGTTTCAAGTGTGCTATACTTGGAACACATGTCAGAGTAGTGGCTTTCCCTGCAGAAAGCGCAGACTTTCTTTCTTGGCAGTGACTGGCGACTCGACTCGCCGACAAGAAGTACGGACGACTTATGTACGGAAGACGGCTGTTCATGTTTGCTACTGGCGGCATGACTGGATTGGCGCTCGGCTGTCTCCTGCGCTACTATATACGCACACAGTTTGACTCTCAACTCGGCGACAGACCATGGATCGATGCCTTTCTGCAACTCAAGTTGCGCAAGCACGTGACGCGGAAGCTTGCTGGTCATCAGTGAAATGAAGATTGGTTGGTCAGTGTCTTCTTCAAGAGCGTTGAGACTGCGTAGATGTAGTTCTACCGTATCGTACAGCTTACGGAGCGAGGACGGCTTGTTGGTTGCCGCTGGAGTTTCCATCAGGGCGACATGGTGAGCATTAACCTGCACCTGCGTGTTGCCATAACGCTCGTCGAGCAGGCCAAGAGCAACAGCATAATTTGCATTTGACAGAGACAAACCAGAAATGGTATCGAGTGCATTGTGTGTCACATGCTCCTTTAGGTAGGAAAGCTTCTGTACATCGCTTAATCCAGTGTGTTTGTGTACAGATGCCATGAACATGTCGTGGAAAGACTTCCATTGCAGGATGTCACCATTGAATTTAGGTAAACCTAACTTTGGTAAATTGACAGTGGACTTGTGAGATGCTTGAGTGGTGAGTGATTCACTATGCTGTTGTAGCAGAGATTGAGTATGTTCCTGTGTTTGACGATGAATGGTGAGTAACTCTTTCATCTGGCTTTGCATTAGCTTGACAACTGAGTCGTCGTCCGATTTGTTAGTACTCGACTCTGGAGAGGTCTGACAATCTGCTGCTGATTTCAGTTGAGAAATTCGGAATTTGAGCTTTTTGATCACGCTCATAGTTTCAAACTGGAAGTCCAGATTATCGTCTGCTTCCTGTTTACAAGCAGCTTCGTCAGAGCTCTCCAGGGCGGAGGAATCAACACAATTTGACAAAAGTTCACAGACCTCATCAAATGCTACGACATCGGACTCTAAAGATGCACATGTTTCACTTAGCTTTTCTGCTGTTGCAGATGAGGGAGCTCCAGACAATAATGCGTTGCCGTCATCGAGGCATTGCTGGATGCTCTTCCGCAGCCGAAGTATCTTGCCGCGATACCGCTTAGTTGACGCCGGATTAGGAGCATCGGCACTCGAAGCCTTTTTTGGTGGCATTCCCGGGTTTCGGCACCAAGTTTGTGCGCAACTTTGAACTGTTGAGTGGGAGAGCTTGGATAGCCACGCACAAATACGTCTTGGTAACTCAAATATGGAGTGGTTCCGGTTCACGGAACGACATTGCACTTCACGGTTACTTGAAAGGATTAGGTGACTTGAAAGGGAGTGTCACCAGAAAACCTTATTTGAGACAAGTTCTAGTTAGTTGAGACAAGTAGAGACAAGTGAAGCATGCAAAAGGGAAAAGGCAGCAAAAAAGGAGCGACAGGCTCGCTGCGCATGCTCCGGGCTGAGAGCTGCAAAACGGTGCACGCGATGCGTGCAGCAAGACATCAGCATGACGTCAACATGATGTAACACGTAAACAAATAAAGACATAATGAGCGTAACGCGGATTCGTGATGCATATTCACGACATGTAGTACTGTATGTAGTAGTGTATGTAGTACTGTATGTAGTACTGTATGTAGTACTGTATGTAGTACTGTATGTAGTACTGTATGTAGTACTGTATGTAGTACTGTATGTAGTAGTGTATGTAGTACTGTATGTAGTACTGTATGTAGTACTGTATGTAGTACTGTATGTAGTACTGTATGTAGTACTGTATGTAGTACTGTATGTAGTACTGTATGTAGTACTGTATGTAGTACTGTATGTAGTACTGTATGTAGTACTGTATGTAGTACTGTATGTAGTACTGTATGTAGTACTGTATGTAGTACTGTATGTAGTACTGTATGTAGTACTGTATGTAGTACTGTATGTAGTACTGTATGTAGTACTGTATGTAGTACTGTATGTAGTACTGTATGTAGTACTGTATGTAGTACTGTATGTAGTACTGTATGTAGTACTGTATGTAGTACTGTATGTAGTACTGTATGTAGTACTGTATGTAGTACTGTATGTAGTACTGTATGTAGTACTGTATGTAGTACTGTATGTAGTACTGTATGTAGTACTGTATGTAGTACTGTATGTAGTACTGTATGTAGTACTGTATGTAGTACTGTATGTAGTACTGTATGTAGTACTGTATGTAGTACTGTATGTAGTACTGTATGTAGTACTGTATGTAGTACTGTATGTAGTACTGTATGTAGTACTGTATGTAGTACTGTATGTAGTACTGTATGTAGTACTGTATGTAGTACTGTATGTAGTACTGTATGTAGTACTGTATGTAGTACTGTATGTAGTACTGTATGTAGTACTGTATGTAGTACTGTATGTAGTACTGTATGTAGTACTGTATGTAGTACTGTATGTAGTACTGTATGTAGTACTGTATGTAGTACTGTATGTAGTACTGTATGTAGTACTGTATGTAGTACTGTATGTAGTACTGTATGTAGTACTGTATGTAGTACTGTATGTAGTACTGTATGTAGTACTGTATGTAGTACTGTATGTAGTACTGTATGTAGTACTGTATGTAATTATACTGTTTAGGCCCACAAGTAATTACAATTAATTCATATAATTCATTAGTTCATGCATTATTCATTTGGCCTGGGTAGCTGCTTGCGCGCCCATGTTTGCCATAGCTACCCAGGCCCTTTATATTGCGTTGCCTCTCTCTCAACTCTCTCTTGATTCTTGACTCTCGATTCTCGATTCTCGACTCGCACTCGAAGAAGATCTGCCCCTAGACCTGATTCGCTACGTTGCTCTCCTGTTGTACTCAACATTGGCGCCCAGCTTCCGCTCGAAGCCCACGACCCTGTTCCGTAAGTACTTCTAATTACCTAGCTGTATTGCGTTTCTTTGTGTTTTGGTTCGCCTCGTGTAGACTTCGTTTGTGTTGCGTCTTGCTCGTAATTTTAATCTTTTTATCGCTCTGAACTTTCGTTGCTGCGCCCTTGCGTAACTCTTTCAACCCTTCAGTATCGTTCCAAACCTTGTGTGGTTCCGTACTTTTGTTGTTGTGCTCGTGCGTGCGCCTTTTATCCTTGTCGGACCATTCAGAGAATTTGTATCGTTCCGAAATATTGTTCTTGCGCTCGTCCGCGCACCTTTCTTCCTTTCAGAGCTGTTCCGACAATTTGTATCGTCTCGCACTAACATGGCGGTCGATCCGTGTTGCATACCTGCGGGTAGTTTTCCTGTGTTTTCTGGTGCGCCTGGCGAAGATATCGAAGTATTCTTCTCGGAATTCGATTCGGCCTGCAAGGGTATGGTTTTCCGCCTGTGGAGCGCTGCGATAACTTATTGGAGGCCGACTACGACTGTAGCTCACTTTATGCGACACACGACCGAGATACGTTGCGATATCGTTTTTTGCGCAAGTCGCTGAAAAAAGAAGCTACAAGATTCTTGTTGGCTTGCAATATTTCTATCGTCGAGGACTATGTACAATTGAGAATTGTCTTGATTGACCATTTCTTGCCAAAGGAGAACTCGTCTTTGTTTCGTGTCAAGTTGCCCCATCGCAGACGATCCCCAAACGAATGTTTAGTAAAACTCGCCACTGACATATGAGTGATGACTGCTCGTGCGTATCCTTCGGCGACATCGCAGGTCATTGACGATATTGCGAAGGAAGCATTTACAACGACTTTTCTTAAGCATGCGATTGGTAATTGCAGTGGATGACAATGACTTTGGAAAGACAGACGAAACACATCACACAATTACACTTACTGACAATCGTCCGATCCGCCACAACGCCCGTCGATTAACACCGGAGAAAGCGAACCTTATGCGTAAATTAGTACTTGTAGATGAAATGTTCGAAGAGGAGATAATCGAACCAAGTTCTTCACCATCGGCCAGTCCAATCGTTTAAGCGAAAAAGGACGGAGGTGGGACATGATTCTGCGTAGATTGTCGGAAATTGAATAACGTAACCCGAAAAGACGCTTTTCCTTTACCGCGCATTGATGACACACTCGATGCATTGCATGGCGCAAAATACTTTTCGACATTGGACTTGCAATGTGGTTATTGGCAAGTTTCGGTAGCGCCTGAAGATCGAGAAAAACTGCGTTCGTTACACCAGACGGTCTATACACGTTTCGCAGAATGCATTTCGGACTCACTAATGCACCCGCTACGTTTCAACGATTAATGTATACAGTTCTTGAAGGTTTTTGTATGTTAAGTGTTTAATCTATCTCGACGACATCATTGTTTTTGGTCGCAGACAAGCAGAACATGCGGAAAATCTTTTAGCGGTTTTGAAGGCTCTCGAGAGCGCAGGTCTTAAGATTAAACCTAGGAAATGCAATTTGCTCCGCACAGACGTTTCATTTCTGGGACATTGCATTTCGCAAGCAGGGGTTACACCAAGTGCAAGGAAAGTAGAGCAAGTTTCTGATTGGCCGATCCCGAAGACAATCAAACACGTACAGGGTTTTGTCGGGTTCGCGAAACGGAAACGAAGATGGTCTTTCTAGATATCCAGTCGATAACGACGCGGTCAACTCGCTCCATTTTCTAGGCGGTGATGAGGCAAGTAAGGAATGGCAAGAAGCTACTGATAATGATCCTGATCTCAGAGAAATCAAAACCTGTTACAAAGCGACAATCGCAAGCAACCAACTCGTCCAGGCACACGCGCTCTCTGGAGCGAAAAAGGTAAACTTTTTGTTGACAATGGTTTGATTTATCGAAGAGTTCAGATTAACGCCAGTCAGTTGGTTGTCCCTAAAGCATTTTGTACTTGCATTATTCGTGAAGCACATTCGACTGCGGTCACCGGCCACTTTGCTACAAGGCGCACAATTGCATTAGTCGCCAAAAAGTATTTTCAGATTAGGTTTAGCGATGAGATGGACGAATTTTGCCGCACGTGTACGGAATGTCAGCGTTCGAAAGCAAAGAATCCGGTCGATCGTGCACCCTTACAACATTTGTCATCTTCTAAACCACTCGAACTAGTGGCAATGGACCTAATGGGTCCACTGCCACTCTCGTCGTCACAGAATGCATACATTCTCGTGGTGGATGATCATTTTTTCAAAATGGGCTGAATGTTATCCCTTGCCAGATATTCGTGCATGTACGGTCGCTCAGTGTTTTGTCAAAGAGTTTGCGTCTCGCCATGGTTTACCCGAGCGCGTTCACACTGATCAGGGGAAGCAGTTCGAATCTTTATTGTTTCGCGAGCTATGCCTGCGCCTCGACATCGACAAATCACGAACGACTCGGTATCATCCGCAAGGCGATGGTGTTGTTGAGAGAGCAAATCGCACGATCCAGAAAATTTTGAAGATTTTCGTGAATGAAGAGAATTCGAATTGGGACGAGCTACTTCCGTCGACTATATTAGCGTACAACTCGAGGGTTCACGCATCTCCGAATTTTACGCCTTATCCCATAGTACAGTAGGAAACCATGGATTCATCCAATCAGCAGTCGTTATCTCCGGGGAATATGTATCTGATATTGACTGAGTACGAGGTCAATATAGGAAATAAAAGCCGAGTAAAAGACCGAGGCGAAGCCGAGGTCTTTTACGAGGTTTTTATTTCCTATACTGACCAAGTACGAAGTCAATATTAGATTTATCACGACAAACAGTCCGCATTTCAATTTCCAGAACGATAACCTCATGAATCCCGGTTTTACGATTGCACAACCGTTGCACCACTACCTACTCATGCAGTGACACTGACAATACTGCACTAGGCACCGTTCAACTGCGCAACCCCTAAGCAGTCAAATATTATAGCAATAAAAACTGCTTTAGGCCAAACTAAAGAAGGTGTGTGGTTCGACTAACATGGACATTTTTTTTACGGGCGGGCGGGCGGATTTTTTTTTTTTTTAATATATTTTTTAGTACATGTAAATACACTGTACTGCCTTTAGACACCCAGTACATCGGCATTATTACGCAGTGTTATGCCATACATGTTGTATAAAGGGATCACTGGCTAATACTTTGAAACATTGTGTAGCTCTGGAACGAGAAGAGAATAACTTACTTCAAGCGGTGACTCTGACTGTCCAAATCATCAAGCAAATGAAGAACGATGCGAGTTGAAAGTAAGTTCGGGAACTACTTCGAAGTACAAATTGTACAATGTACCGGTACATGTATTGCTAGTTTGGTGTCGGCGTGCACGAATACATGGGCTTTTTCCATCGACGCTCCCTGTGCTTGCACACATGGAGCAGCAACTTACCGGTACAGGTGAAATATCGTTCCCAATACACAAGGAAAGTGCACTATGATCTCGTCTGTCCTTCATCCCAAAACAGAAGGCCGTCCTTAATCTGGAACGAGGCGATCACTCTCAACCGGACGGTCACTTCAAAATAAGTCTCGCCAGTCTGCCGGTGGTCGTATCGAGTAGACTCTACTACCAGCACAAGGCAGCAGTCGTCTACCACTCACTGCACTGTACTGCACTGCAGTACAACTACAAGTCAAGTCCAAAAGAAGCCGCCTGCGTCCGCAGACTCACGCTGCACAGCACGTAGACGTGGACGTGTTCAGTCCACGTACGTCAGTCACACGACAGCCCGCCGAAAAAAAGTTACGGTCGGGCTGAAAAATGTACGGTCGGTCGGGTGAGTCGAACCACAGACCTTCTTCAGTGTGGCCTTATGGCAGTTTTCTAAAAAAAGTTATTGTGTTCTAGTCCATGGACCCCGTCTAAAAAGTAAGAAATTAACGAAATGTGATAGCCGAAAATTAAAATTTCACACAAAACCTCACAATAATCACAACACTTGAAATGCTGCTTTCAACACTAAACTTGTACTGCACCAACAATTGGCAACAGGCATGCATAGGAAAGAGGATCACCAGGAGAAAAGGTCTTCTACGGTACATGTAGCTTTTCATTCTGTGTGTGATTATTGTGAGGTTTTGTGTGAAATTTTAATTTTCGGCTATCACATTTCGTTAATTTCTTACTTTTTAGACGGGGTCCATGGACTAGAACACAATAACTTTTTTTAGAAAACTGCCATTAGGCAGTTTTTATTGCTATAATTTCTTTTGTTTTTTCTGTCACCAATCAATGGAATGCCCTATATCAATATGTAAATGATGGCCTTCACATCAATACCGTATTATACGCATGATGTGCAAGCCTTTTCTTGCAGAAAATGGCAAAAGCATAATGCATGTTCTTCGGCGGGGAAACATGTGAGTCGTGGTCTGGTGGTGGTGATACTTTTTTTATACGGAGGTCATTCTGTGCATGTTGCAACTTGCTGTTGCAGAATTTCATGACTCTGTCATAAAATTGTCTTGCCTTTCAGATATTTCAGATTTCCCCACCCTCGATCAGATTTATTTGAGAAATGTAGCCAGGTGCGTGTCGCAGATGTTTTTGTTGATTCTGTGTTTATAATGGTTTATAATCATGGCTTATCGTGATAAGGTCATCCTGCATCATA
Source organism: Sycon ciliatum (assembly GCF_964019385.1). NCBI lineage: Eukaryota > Metazoa > Porifera > Calcarea > Leucosolenida > Sycettidae > Sycon > Sycon ciliatum. The sequence continues at coordinate 48,057,750 of NC_088644.1, forward strand.
TTGCACTGAAATGGTAATCCTGTTGATGCCCATACAACTTTTGGAAGTAGTTCAATGACTTCAAACTGTTAGTCCACGATTTTCTAAAACAACACAGCAAAGGAGGAACAATAAACATGAATTAAAATGTAAACGAATACATTGCGGAGTCCAAAACCTCGTTCCAACAACTACACTGATCCCGAGGATAAAAGGGGCAAGGCTATGGTTGGAGGTACTGAGAGATAAACAAGGCACTCCACAATAATAAAGTCTTACACATCTTTTGGTGAGTATGAATGATATCCAGTCTAACCTCTTTAGGACGAACACCAAGGGACCGATGGTATTTATTCTGCGAGTTAGTTTTAAACCCTATTTCATAACCAGTGAATACAATTATTTCTCCAATAGACATACGAATAGATTTCTTCTACAGCGAAAGATTCTAAGCCACACCGACTCATTGACTCGTCTCGTATGAAACAATTGAGTCACTAGAGAGATTCTGCAAAACGAAAATGCGTACAAACTTTCGCTCTACATCATGAAGTGCGAAACTTCGCACCTTTGGACGCGAAACTTGCAGGGAACGCGAAATGAACTGTCGTAGGAAATTTCGTGAGATCGGGTCGGCACGGTGGCTCGGCAATGGCTTTATTATTGATATTAGGGAGGTTCCGGAGTACGATTTTTCGTGCCAAAATCCGTGGAGGCTCTACGGATTTTTTATACGTCGTTTTCGAGCAGTGAAAAGTTCCGGGGTACGGAACTTATGTGTTTGCCGTCATTGCCTAGATTACGATCGCAAACACGTCACATTCCCGCGCTATGCCTTTTTATTTTGAAAATTTGTACCGAAATCAAAACTTCCCGCGAAAAATCGATGTTTCTCGTACCAAATTTGTACGCGAAAAAACATTCTGCACCCGATGACGCAAAATCTCCATACGAAGCATGGTTCGTATGAAAGCCAGTCCACACGGATTCTCGTGCCGAAAAATCGTATGGAGCACGCCTGGAAAAAATCCGTAGTGCCCATACGGATTTTGGCACGGAAAATCGTACCCCGGAACCTCTCTATTATTATATCTCCTTCCTGATATTTTTCTTTTCTTTTTTTTTCTTTTCTTTTTTGAATAATTGTACGCATAGGGCCTGATATCATAAGAAAAATTAGCACAAGACACTGCTGCTACTATAGTCGCACAGCAAAACACACAGAAAACGACAAAATGTTACAATGAATGTAACAACACCCGTCCAAGCTAAAGGACCGACATCCCTGCCCCAGGACGGCATCTCGAACCCCCCACACACTCACCACACGGTCATCATCCAGCTTCAGTTCAATCACTGTATTCTTCTCCTGCCTACTCAACCCCCCCCCCCCCTGTCACTAGCCATACAATCTGAAGCTGTATGTAACCATACAATGGCCCACGACGCACACACCACCCCTACGTTTTTTTTTTAACTAAAAAAGAAAAGCAGTCGTAACTGCAACAGCCACATGGCCAATAAGAAAAACCAACACGATTATATCGATAAATACACACCCAGAAGTCAGGGGTGGGAGGGTGGGATACAAACTGCACCAACGAAAAACCACTGCGAAGTGACAGGAATGCGGTCCAGCACAACATTTTTGCGGACGCAAAAAGTTGTGGGGAAATCCCAAAATCGGTGCGATTTTGCATGAGCCCAAATGTTCAGGTTACCCACAAAGACACAAGCTTTCCAACTCTCTTTGGCCGTTGGAAAGCGTACCGTCTTTGTGGTCCACTTCACAACAATAACACACACAGAAGTCTCTGCTGTGAGCACGGTGGCTCGGCAATGGCGACAGAAAAGGATAGCCCTGGGTACATGCCTTGCCATATACTCTGTGTTACCTGTCAAATTGTGTCATCCGATTCGGCTGCATAGCGCTTGCATAGATTCCCAATATTTGCCAATACGAGGTTTGGATTCGTCCAGTAAGGCAGACTGCACTATCCATGTTCCTGAACAACACTCTCATTTTAAACATCCTACTCGCGCAGCATCTATAGAAAACAGCTCTCGGCCCTGGTATACGTCATAGAGATGTAAAGGCCATGGTAAATGCCAAGCATGTGTCTCGCCATACAATGGCTGGCCCAGCTGCTGATGTGATCATGCCAAAACGTCTGTATATAGGCCACAGTCCATACTGTACGGTCAGGGCATTGACTCGGTAGGTACCAAATGGCCCCCCTGAACCCAGGCATCTTCGTGCTCTTCAAACCACTGCGATAGCCACACAACTGAGCGCAAGATCAAGACAAGATATGTCACTTCCGTGCCCAACGCCTCCACCTGTGGAAACATACAAGTCACAGAAGCGAAGCACAAACACAACACACAACTGCAGGCCAAAGAGGAACTGTACTGTATTTCTCACTAATTCCCCGACGGTACTCACACCCATCAAACTGTGCTACTTTGGCAATATTTCTCTCACTCGTTTCCCGAAGGCATTCACACCCATGAAACTGCGGCATCAGCTCTCTCTTCCTCTCTTTCTCTCTCTTCCTCTCTTTCTCTCTCTCTCTCTCTCTCTCTCTCTCTCTCTCTCTCTCTCTCTCTCTCTCTCCTTCTCTCTCGCATTACCCGAAGGCATTCACACAGACCAAACTGTGCCACTGTGGCATTAGCTCTCTCTCTCTCTCTCTCTCTCTCTCTCTCTCTCTCTCTCTCTCTCTCTCTCTCTCTCTCTCTCTCTCTCTCTCTCTCTCTCTCTCTCTCTCTCTCTCTCTCTCTCTCTCTCTCTCTCATTGCCCTAAGGCATTCACACCCACCAAACTGTGCCACTGCGGCGTTAGTTCTCTCTCTCTCATTGCCCGAAGGCATTCACACCCACCAAACTGTGCCACTTCGGCAATATCTCGGTGCCACTGCGGCATTAGCTCTCTCTCTCTCTCACTCATTGCCCGAAGGCATTCACACCCACCAAACCGTGCCACTGCGGCATTAGTTCTCTCTCTCTCATTGCCCGAAGGCATTCACACCCACCAAACTGTGCCACTTCGGCAATATCTCGGTGCCACCGCGGCATTAGTTCTCTCTCTCTCATTGCCCGAAAGCATTCACACCCACCAAAACTGTGCCACTTCGGCAATATCTCTAGCTCTCTCTCTCTCTCACTCATTGCCCGAAGGCATTCACACCCACCAAACCGTGCCACTGCGGCATTAGTTCTCTCTCTCTCATTGCCCGAAGGCATTCACACCCACCAAACTGTGCCACTTCGGCAATATCTCGGTGCCACCGCGGCATTAGTTCTCTCTCTCTCATTACCCGAAGGCATTCACACAGACCAAACTGTGCCACTGCAGCATTAGCTCTCTCTCTCTCTCTCTCTCTCTCATTACCCGAAGGCATTCACACAGACCAAAACTGTGCCACTTCGGCAATATCTCTAGCTCTCTCTCTCTCTCTCTCACTCATTGCCCGAAGGCATTCACACCCACCAAACCGTGCCACTGCGGCATTAGTTCTCTCTCTCTCATTGCCCGAAGGCATTCACACCCACCAAACTGTGCCACTTCGGCAATATCTCGGTGCCACCGCGGCATTAGTTCTCTCTCTCCCATTACCCGAAGGCATTCACACAGACCAAACTGTGCCACTGCAGCATTAGCTCTCTCTCTCTCTCTCTCTCTCTCATTACCCGAAGGCATTCACACAGACCAAACTGTGCCACTGTGGCATTAGCTCTCTCTCTCTCTCTCTCTCTCTCTCTCTCTCTCTCTCTCTCTCTCTCTCTCTCTCTCTCTCTCTCTCTCTCTCTCTCTCTCTCTCTCTCTCTCTCTCTCTCTCTCTCTCTCTCTCTCTCTCTCTCATTGCCCGAAGGCATTCACACCCACCAAACTGTGCCACTGCGGCGTTAGTTCTCTCTCTCTCATTGCCCGAAGGCATTCACACCCACCAAACTGTGCCACTTCGGCAATATCTCGGTGCCACTGCGGCATTAGCTCTCTCTCTCTCTCACTCATTGCCCGAAGGCATTCACACCCACCAAACCGTGCCACTGCGGCATTAGTTCTCTCTCTCTCATTGCCCGAAGGCATTCACACCCACCAAACTGTGCCACTTCGGCAATATCTCCGTGCCACCGCGGCATTAGCTCTCTCTCACTCATTGCCCGAAGGCATTCACACCCACCAAACTGTGCCACCGCGGCATTAGTTCTCTCTCTCTCTCTCTCTCATTGCCCGAAGGCATTCACACCCACCAAACTGTGCCACTGCGGCATTAGCTCTCTCTCTCTCTCATTGCCCGAAGACATTCACACCCACGAAATTGTGCCACTGTGGCATTAGCTCTGTCTCTCTCTCTCTCTCTCTCTCTCTCTCTCTCTCTCTCTCTCTCTCTCTCTCTCTCTCTCTCTCTCTCTCTCTCTCTCTCTCTCTTCATTGCCCTAAGGCATTCGCACCCTTCACACTTCTGAGCCGCACTGGGGCTCTCTTACACTTCACTGACAAGGGCAAAGTAAGAATAGGATACCAGATATACGGTAATCGGCTACACAACTATTTCACACTTTTCGGTGTTTGTCTCCTTCATGCTCGTTACTCCTTATTCATGCTTCCGCAGGTACCCTTGTCTCATTCATGCTTGTTATTCCATATTCATGCTTTAGTAGGTACCCATATACCTTATAATGGATTCTGTTTTTCATGTCCATGGATCATAGTGATGTTTCATCACTGGTTTAGCGGCAAAGCACCGAGAATTATGAGTAAATACATCCCTTGCACACAAATTGCATGACCCACCAGGCCCCTACATTATACTCATCCGCTTGTAAGAAGCTCGTTGCATGGCCTGACCACTCATTCAATGCAAAATGAATACCTTAAGCCCAAAACAGACATTGTTTATCATCATGTACACTTGCCTGATGGATAATTCAGCCCAGGTGGTATCTGAGGGGATTTATATGCCCTCGGCACAGGTGTGGCTGTAAAGCATCTCACTTGTCAGATTGCCGCTGTGGGCGATTCCAGCTTTTTCTTGGTGGCTGCCAAGAACTCGGCTAGCCTCCTCTGCTGCAATACCGCTATTGAGAATAGGAGGCGGCCACATCAAATCCATCCACTTCCGCGCCACTCAAATATTGCAGCATCTCTGCCATCATGGTTTGATCATTCTCCATGGCCTCCAGACTTAGATTGACGCCGGCTCTCACACTACGCCCGAACATCTTGCTGCTCGTGCAGAAGTTGCTTGCTGAGCGGTCGGGGTGTTGCCGCTACTTACTGGAACCCCGGAATTTTTTTGTGAAAATCTCTCCACTCATTCACACGGCCAAAGAGCCCATGCAGGGGCAGCACTGTGAGGTACGTCCATTATTACCGTGATGTGAAATAACTCGCTGGCTAGTTGCAGCTGGCAACATGCGCAACTGAATGCAGTACGCGACATACGGAAGCTGGCATATACGGATGACCACCAGCAGGAAAATTAGTGGCTGACTGGCTGTGAGGGGCGAATATGGGTGCCCAGCAACATACTGCATTGTGAACAATGTACGAGAGATTACTTATACATGGTCGATGGTTTTACATGTTGACTGACAAACAGCAACATTCACCAGGCTTGCAGCAGATGCCACAATGGTTGGCTGACCAGCTGCACTGGACGAATCATTTGGCAGATTCTCCGCAGATAATACTGTATGTGACGGACTAGAAGTAGTAGCAATGGCCAAATTCGGCATATTCGCAGCAGATGACACTGGATTTGGCTGATAAGACGCAGCAACAAAGTTGGCTGGACAGCATCAATGGACAAACTTGGCAGCCCCGCTGTAGATCACACTATTATTTGGATGAACACTCGCAGCAGGCCGGCCGTACGTAACAATGACATGCTTGGCCGGCAGTTGACGTCCAGGGATCTAGCTGTTCAGCAGCAGAGGTAAAAACGGCCGAAGCTGAAGAAAAACTAACCTGCAGGGTGAATATTTGACTTGCCAACATAAAACAGCCAAGAAATCGTTCAATCACGTCTTCCCTCTGACCATCAGCATCGATTTTCTTTCCTGCTGTAAAGCTACAGTTGAAGCCCTGTTCTCGTCGAAAGAGCACTCTTCCATGATCATGTTAGACCCAAAATGTCATAGAACTCCAAAATACAAACTGCACCAACGAAAAGCCACTGCACGTACGCCATGACCCGATCTCACGCCATTGCCGAGCCACCGAGCCACCGTGCTCACAGTTGTTGTTGTTGTGTTTATTTTAATTCGCAAACCAAACGGGCAGATCTGCCCAATGAAAAGGTGGCGAATGCAGATAGAAAGCAGTAATAAATGAAATTGGGGACTGATGTAATTAGGATAGAGGTGGAGAAAAACTAAGCCAGCTGATCATCAAACAGGACCTTTGGTGCTCTAGGTACTAAGGCCAGTAAGCAGAGACTTCTGTGTGTGTTATTGTTGTGAAGTGGACCACAAAGACGAAGTGCGAAACTTCGCACCTTTGGACGCGAAACTTGCAGGGAACGCGAAATGAACTGTCGTAGGAAATTTCGTGAGATCGGGTCATGGCGTACGTGCACTTGGCCCGCGCAAACTAGGAAAATGTGCAGAACGCAAAGTTCGAGCAAAAATTCGCACACACTTTCGCAAGGACTGTCGCGAAACTTCGTTCGAATTTTCGTTTTGTACAACCTCTCTACTGAACCTTTCTTTAGCAACATGACGGCAACTGAAACAGCAACAGAGAAAGTACGATACATGTACTCCACATTCTTACACAACAGGTACTACAAACTACGATTGCAGATCGTAATTCTAGCTTTGGCGGCACGAAACTTTATTTGAGGCAGTGCAATCTCGGCGGTACTCACAAATAAAACAGCCCAGACTCGAGTAAACAAAGCCAATCATACAAGTACGAGATTTTCACGAGACGAGACTGCACCCATTGGATTGTTTCGTATGAAACAAACAAGTTACTGAACCTCTCCACAATAGAGATTTCCCCTGATATGCGAATTTATTTTGCAAACTCGGTCAATTGGTACTTGAACCTTTCCCTCCAGATTGGGAACTGCCAACGATAGTATGCCATTGACCCAGTGCCTTACTTGTAATAGGGGATTCACACACACGGGAAAACCTGAGGTCACGGGACAAGGTAAAAGTTCAGACCGTCGGGCAACTGAGTGCAGTGGGGCCGTTCACACGCGTGGTCACTTTTCCCTTGGCCTCATGTCTGACCATGAATTTGTGGCGGGGGAGTACAAAACGTAGTCTGTACTGCATTTTTTGTAGTACATTTAGTACTATATTTCGCATTCGCAATGCGCAATGCGTGGGTCCATTGTCTGCAATGCGTGCGAGCGCACTGCCTGAAAATGCGGGTTGGGATGCACTCGTACAACTAGGGTTCAGAGTTCTCGCCAAAGACAAGATCTACGCATGTGCGTCGAATAGCCGTGGACTTTTTCCCTTGACAAACGCCCTGAGGCCCACGGCCACGGCTTTGCCAATTTTTTCCCGACAGATTCTTCCTTTCCCCCAGTACCATAGTTTCCATAACAACTTTCCCATAACCGTGGTTTTACCCGTGTGTGTGAATCCCCTATAACGTACCAATGTACAATGAATAAGAGTATTTCGACAACACATCTAACATAAGCCTTACCGTCAAGAAGGTGAACTCGCGTTCTTCGCACACTGTAGACAAGGGCAAAGAGATAAAAATGGATCTAAATCCGAATAAAATCAGCACACGTTTCCGTAAATGAAAGGGTGAACATAAGCAAATGAATTTAAGGAAACCGGTCAACTTAGAGATCACCTGTCATCGAGTATTCCATAAAAGGTAGTGCTGAAACGATTACGTTTTTTCCTTAGTGGCTTAGCTGATACCATAACGATCGGCTTATCGGCTAAACGATTATTATTGTAACTACATCAGTACAGTCATGTGCATTCTGTGACTTTCAAAAAATTTACGAGTCCAACATCGCCAACGACGGAAAGCGGCCGCATAGATCCGATGATCCCGCAACAAGCCCGTCAGCTGTTCGGACTGACCAGACGATTACGGACGAGACAGAGGCGACGCACTGGTTGCAACCCAAGAGCTGATGGTGCCCTTCGCCTGTGACTTCGCTGAGTCCGACGATGAAGTCAGAGAAGCCGGCCAGGGGTGCAGATCGGCGGATTTCGGCGGATGAGCTGACTAGAGGCGCGCCAACAAGTAACTAGTTGCTTTTCCTGTCTATGCTCTAAATATTAATTGGACCAGACGCCAGGCCTAGCTCGTCGTCGACCAAACTGGTTCGGGAACCGTCGATAGAACGGAAAACATGAAACTGAAAACCACTTTACTGTCTTTGGCTCAAGACAACTCGCACGCGGGGAGAACTCCAGCACCTGCAGCTAGTGTAGACACATACTGAGCCGGCCAGTCCTGCATGCTGTATGTAAGAAAAGTAGTCAGCTAAAAATATGGCAACAGTGATCGCGTCGATGTTTCTCAGATCTCGCTTGTACTTACACGTACGTCGACGTTGCAAGTGTACAGTCATGTACCATCGTGTCGTACTCACAACACTTTCGGTGCATGCACGCTTTGTGCAACCCCCAAAAGGGAGGAAATCCCATACCGAGCGTAAGTACCATTCTACTCGTTTAACCGATAAAATCGAAATAACCGTTCGATCTATTTCTTATCGAGTAAGTAACGAGTAATCGATATAATCGTTTCAGCACTAATAAAAGGAGGCCTCGCAGCTCGGCAGCAGAAAAGCAAAATTTAGAAAAGAGATCCTGTCAACTTTTCCATTATTTATTGCATTCCGCCCCAAAATCAGCACACTTTTCCTGAATGAAAGAGTCAACACAAGCAAATGAATCAAAGGCAACTGGTCAACTCACCTGTCATTGAGTAATATTCCGCGAAAGGAGGTCTCAGCAGCGCCGAAACGAAATAAGCCAGGCCATGAGACGAAATATCCGAAACAGCTCATGCAAGAAGCAGTTCCAAAGAAGGAAGTAATATTAGTTCCTCGCGCATGCACATCCGAACACGGATCCGCGGACTGCATGCACTGAACACAATGTCTGCCGTGCACGTGCACAGCACACGGCTACCACGCATTGGTAGATCTAATACCGAGCACCTTACGTAGAGACTTACGTAGCCTAAGTGAAATTACCCATATAAAAACCGCTCTGTGAGCGGTTCTGAAAAACCTTTACTGGTGCAGCCCCGTCGTAAAAGTAAGAAATTAGAACTGGCGCATTGTCCTCCCAAATGTGAACTGATCCACCTAAATCGCGATTGACGGGACCCGAACGCACCAGTAGCACGAGGTTCCTACCTGTGGATGCAGCTGGGGACGCTGGTCCATAGCCAAAGCCAAAGCGGCAAAGGTGGGCTTCGGGGTAGATCTAAGTGTTGTATGGTAACTTGATCAGCGCCGACGCCGGCTGTGATCCTGTGCCCTCCCGACCTCGTGCTACTGGTGCGTTCAGGTCCCGTCAATCGCGATTTAGGTGGATCAGTTCACATTTGGGAGGACAATGCGCCAGTTCTAATTTCTTACTTTTACGACGGGGCTGCACCAGTAAAGGTTTTTCAGAACCGCTCACAGAGCGGTTTTTATATGGGTAATTTCAGTTCTTTTTCTGTTCCCTCCCCCACCCCAGCCCAGCTCCAAAGATAAACATGGTGAGCACACGCGCGATGCACTGTATGTAGCCATGCGACTGCAGTAGCACACTGATACATTCCAGCCCTCCCCACCTCGCTACCCCGCACACAGACACCTTGTGACAAACACGCACATGCACATGGCACACACACACACACATGGGCACGCACACACATACACACACACACACACACACACACACACACACACGACCCAAACAGGAAATTCTTGATGAACATTGTATAATGCCATGCAAAGCAGTGGCCCGTGACCATACTTCAGGAAGTCAGTTGTGAAACAAAAATAATTCAACTACAATGTGTAGGTAAGCTGGCGGCCAAAGCACAACATTGCCAACCGTGATGATATTTGCCTAAGGATTGCAGTTCACCACACCATGGAAGCAGTGAATACAGAATTATTGTAATGTCATACAAAGACAAGCAAAGAAGTGGCCACCATACACCAGAAACTTGCAGAAAGTCACATATCCAACAGATAGAGAAGTGAACAGCATCTGGTACAGCCCACACAAAACCAAGCTGACCTGATACTCGTCCGAAGATCGTAAGTGGCAGATCCTTTTCAACGATAGCATGCAGGTGTACGTTACACGCATGGACAAAATCTGACCGTGTCACCGGCATACATTGTCATCACATGCATACCCCACAAGTTACACACATGCACAGTAGAAGCACAATAAAAGCAATGGAAAAATATGAAGGGGCTGCTGAAGCATCTTCACACTTAAATTTCAGACTTCGATGTGGTCGTCACGGGGTGATATACCTGCAAGATACAAGTGATACAGAAAGAAAGCATAAGATCGTGAGGTAGGCTATGAGACACCACAAATGGGTCACCTACATGTATGTTCAGGGCTGGTGTACACACACACGCAGAATTATCATAATCGAGAATTTCCCAAACTACAGAAGAGCAATGAAATCCATTTGCATGCACAGGAGCAATTTTGCAGTATGATGCGCAGCTCGGGAATACACCTGTTGGCAATGGATTACATTCCCATTGGAGTTCCCATTCACGTGGGATTTGGCAGTGTGCTGCGCAATGCGACACGACCTGCGATTCTGCATGCGATGCAAACTCGCACAAAATACCATTCACAGAATCACGACAAGACGTCAGCGATGCAACAGCGCTTTGCTGACGTGCCTCAAGTCAAAGCTCAATGAGAATGCGTTTGTCGGTTACAACTGGTACAAATGTACAAGCAATTTCTGAAAATGCTCCTGTGAATCCTGCTTTAAGCAGTGCAGGAATGTCCCCCCTCCGCTCCCCCCCCCCCCCCTCCACACCCTCAGGGAACTTGACAAGGAAGGGTGGTCTTTGCGGTTCCCAACATCTATTTGCAGTTTCTGGTCTCCACTATGTCTTTTCAATGGGGATTTGTACGTACCATAAAAGCAAGCCTAAAAAATGAACAGCACATTTGCCGTTCCCCCACTGGGGAGGATGCCTTCCACAGCTATCCTGACAAGATATTCCGAGAAGCGGTGCTGAGTGCAATGCATTGTGAAACTGAAAAAGCTGACCAAGCCGCGGCATATAACGTCTAAACTTCAATTGTAGTTCGCCAGCTGACTACTTTCAAACTCCATGTAGGTCCGAGTACATCTGGCTTAAAAGTTGACAACAACGGCGCACGCACATAAGCAATGGCCACCTTACCTGTACTGTAGCAGTACTTCCGAGTTCCCGTATGGGAGTTCCCTCACTGTGGGTGCAATAGCAGCCTCATCGGACCAGTTCAATGCGACGCGGACAGTCCGACACTGAGGAGGACATTGAAGAAGTCAGAGACAGGAAGAATGGTTGATTTACAATTCAACTAGCAAGGCTGCACACCCACGAAGTTCCACTCACCATTGTGCTGTCCTTCTTGGAATGCAGAAATAACGCTTCCTCTCGAGAACGCAGCCTGTGACAGAGAAAAAGGAAGGAGCATCGCCATCGGCATTGGTCCTCTGCTATCACCGATTGCCGAGTTGCACAGTTCACTCTAACAAGACTGAGGATGTTCAAGAACTCCCCATCCATACCATTATTGGAGTAAGAGTCTGTATGTTATAATTTTGCAGATATATTCCCAGTAAGCCATGAACGGAGACCCCCTCGACTTAGGCCTCGGCCTTTGGGGAATCCATAAATAAAATTAAAAAAAAAAAGAGGAAAGGTCAGATTGCCTAGTTCCTAGGGCCTAGCATTCCTGGATGCCAGGAGGTGCTGCCCCCCCCCCCGCCCCCCGCCCCTCCCTTCTACTGCCTGGACAGGGCAACATTTAGAAAAGCGATCCTGTCAGCTTTTCTATTATTGTGTTCACATGGCGCTACCTAACGACACCGCTATTCAGACACGTTGTCTACGTAGCTACGTAAGTTTCTACGTAAGATGCTCGGTACCTGGTCCTGGAGCAGGGAGCTGCTCCATGGCTCCTACTATCGCGCGGCCGGCCGCATGCGTGTGCATTGCAGACTTTTTGTTGTTGCCTTTTCGGATGTGCATGCACGAGGAACTTCCTTCTTTGGAACTGCTTCTTGCATGAGCTGTTTCGGATATTTTGTCTCATGGCCTGGCTTATTTCGTTTCGGCGCTGCTGAGACCTCCTTTCGCGGAATATTACTCAATGACAGGTGAGTTGACCAGTTTCCTTTGATTCATTTGCTTGTTTTGACTCTTTCATTTACGAAAAGTGTGCTGATTTTGGGCGGAATGCAATAAATAATGGAAAAGCTGATAGGATCTCCTTTCTAAATTTAGCTTTTCCGCTGCCGAGGCCTCCTTTTACGGAATACTCGATGACAGGTGATCTCTGAGTTGACCAGTTTCCTTCGATTCATTTGCTTATGCTGACCCTTTCATTTACGGAAACGTGTGCTGATTTTATTCGGATTTAGATCCATTTTTATCTCTTTGCCCTTGCCTACAGTGTGCGAAGAACGCGAGTTCACCTTCTTGACGGTAAGGCTTATGTTGCTGCTGAGGCTTAGATGTGTTGTCGAAATACTCATGTTCATTGTACATTGGTACGTTACAAGTAAGGCACTGGTCAGTGGCATACTATAGTTGGCAGTTCCCAATCTGGAGGGAAAGGTTCAAGGACCCATTGACCGAGTATGCAAAATAAATTCGCATATCAGGGAAAATCTCCATTATGGAGAGGTTCAGTGACTTATTTGCTTCATACGAAACAAGCCAATGGGTACAGTCTCGTCTCGTGAAAATCTCGTACTTGTATGATTGGATTTGAGCCGTCAGATGCGAAAACAGACCTTATGGGAAAAAAATCATATTTGTGTTAGTGATACTATCTGAAAGCCAGGAGCATCAGGAGTCGTATGCAAAAAACTAGAGTTGATTTGGACCAAGGGAAGTAAAGTTATAGCCTCTACAATAGGAGACCGTTTCAAATTGCATCTCAATTTTGGGTGCAATACCAACAATTGTTTCACCTACTTTGTAGAATATTTCCTGTTTCCTTTGACCGATTTCAACAAACGTGGGCTTTCTGGAAAGCTCTGGCGACGAGCAACCCGTTGGGCCCAAATCCGATAGCAAATAAAGCACAGCACCAGCGCAACAAGCTGCAGACATCGCTTCAGCGCTGGACTTGCGCCGTCACACGAAAATCGTTCGCCATTTCCATCTCCATTATCCCAGGACGCCCATTTTTTTTCGTGAAGATGCACTGAGAGCTTCCAAGACGTCTGAGCCTGTTGCCGAGATCGTAGGTCGCTTGAAAAGGGGGAAACCCCGGGACTGGATTGTTTGATTTGCACGTAGAACTGCAAAGTGCCGTGACGTATCTTGCAGGCTTCGCAGCTGGGGAACGCAGCATCGTGCCGCGATCGCGCTTGCTGCATTGGATTCCTTGGAGTTTTCTCTACGATTTACATACTTGGATTGTCCCGAAAGACCGATATTTGACTGAAATACGAAGGTTTGTAGCTTGGTTGTCCAGGCGCACCAGTGCGTAAACTCGCCAACTTTCAAGTGCATTTTTCTGCACTGTGCAGTGTTTCCCATAAGGTCGGTTTTCGCATCTGACGGCTCATTTGTTTACTCGAGTCTGGGCTGTTTGATTTGTGAGTACCGCCGAGATTGCACTGCCCCAAATAAAGTTGCGTGCCACCAAAGCAAAACTTACGATCTGCAATCTGTTTGTAGTACCTGCAAGAATGTGCTGTACATGTATCGTACTTTCTCTGTTGCTGTTTCAGTTGCCGTCATGTTGCTAAAGAAAGGTTCAGTGACTCATTTGTTTCATACAAGACGAGTCGGTGTGGCTTAGAATCTTTCGCTGTAGAAAAATCTATTCGTATGTCTATTGGAGAAATGTATTCACTGGTTTTAATATAGGTTAAGACAAACTCACAGAATAAATACCATCGGTCCCTTGGTGTTCGTCCTAAAGAGGTTCGACTGGATATCATTCATACTCACGGCAAAAGATGTGTAACATTTTATTATTATGGAGTGCCTTGTTTATCTCTCAGTACCTCCAGGGTACCCTGTAAGAAGGCCTTAGGCCTGCGGGATTGTCCCATCAAAAATTTGACAATTTGATAATAATGACCTCCAACCTCCAATGGCCTTGCCCCTTTTATCCTCAGGATCAGTGTAGTTGTTGGAACGAGGTACCGGCCTCAACAATGTATTTGTTTACATTTTAATACATGTTTATTGTTCCTCCTTTGCTGTGTTGTTTTAGAAAATCGTGGACTAACAGTTTGAAGTCATTGAACTACTTCCAAAAGTTGTATCGACATCAACAGGATTACGGTTTCAGTGCAATATGATGCAGGATGACCTTATCACGATAACCCATGATTATAAACAATTATAAACACAGAATCAACAAAAACATCTGCGACACGCACCTGGCTTCATTTCTCAAGTAAATCTGATCGAGGGTGGGGAAATCTGAAATATCTGAAAGGCAAGACAATTTTGTGACAGTCATGAAATTCTGCAACAGCAACATGCACAGAATGACCTGCGTATAAAAAAGGTATCACCACCACTAACCACATGCCTCCCCAGCAGAAGAACACGCATTATGCTAGCACCATTTTCTGCAAGAAAAGGCTTGCACATCAATGCGTATTATACGGTATTGATATGATGTGAAGGCCATCATTTACATAAGGGCATTCCATTGATTGGTGACAGAAAAAAACAAAAGAAATTATAGCAATAAAAACTGCTTTATGGCAGCTTTCTAAAAAAAGTTATTGTGTTCTAGTCCTGGGTCCGGCATAGGCTATATAACATTTATAAAATTGCTTCCAAACTGGCTTGGGCTCCTTCTAAAAAGTAAGAAATTATTACGAAATGTGATTGCCGAAAATTAAAATTTCACACAAAACCTCACAATAATCACACACAGGATGAAAAGCTAGAAGACCTTTTCCCTTCTATTTATTTATTTATTCAACATCTCCTGGCCCGTCCGAAGACTGCCAATAAACATGAGAGGTCAGGTGATAGCCAACCACGGCAAGCTAAAAGGGAGAAAAAGAAAGATGCTGTCAGAGAGGGAAAGGAGATAGGGAGAGAAAAAGAAAGGGAGGCACATTAGTAATACATGGGATCACTTCGGATGAGACAGTGTGGAAAGCTGGACTTTGAATTTCCTGATATCCTGGCATGTCTTAATGCTAGTAGGCAGGTTAGACCAAAGGGAGTATGCTGAGAAGAAAGGGGATTTCAAAAACAGAGAGGAACTAGCTCGGGGCAGTGATAAGGCATTGCGTGTTGGTCTAGTGGTAACAAACCAGTTGTACTTGGCAATATGTTTCGGGACTTGGGCTAGGAAGATTTTTTGCACAAGGATACAAAGATGCTGCTGATGTCGGGCAAGAAGAGGGTGCGTGGAAGCAAGTTTATAAAGACAAAGGGAGGCAAATGTTTGGTCTTTTCGAAACAGAATTTTCAGAAGCAAGCGTTGATGTACTTCCAGTCTGTGGAGTAAAGTCTGAGACAACCCGCACCAAGCTATATCGCAATAGTCAAATATAGGCAAAATGTACGACTTAAAGAACAATTTTCTGCAGTTATCATTCAAGTGTTGGCAGTGGGGTTGTAGCATACCTAAGGACGCACTCGCACGCTTGCACACAGACTGGACTTGTGGAGACCAGGAGAGTTGGCGGTCGAGAATAACGCCCAGGTGCTTGTGCTCGTTAACAACTTTAATAGGTGTACTATTTAGACCAGGAAAATACAGAAGCTGAGTGGGGGGCGAGGGAGAGAAGAACATGGCCTCGGTTTTGGCGAGGTTAGGCTTCAGTTTCCAGGTTTCCATCCATGTTACTGTAGCGTTGACCCCGGACTGCATGGAGGCCGTGAGGTTGTCTGCCGAGCTGTCGGAGCACATCAGAGCAGTGTCGTCAGCAAAAAGACTTACATTTGGTACAAGGGCTGGCAAGTCATTAACGTACAGTAGAAATAGGAGCGGCCCAAGTATGGACCCCTGGGGTACCCCAGACACGACTAGTAATGGGTCTGATAGGGAGGTAGATACTCTGACAGTCTGGTGGCGGCAGGAAAGATAGGATGAGAGCCATTGCAGGGCTGGACCATGTACCAAGAAGACGGACTCTAGCTTTGCAAGCAGACCACGATGCCAGACGGTGTCGAAAGCTTTCGCTAGGTCAAAGAACACGATGCCAACATGCCGCCTGAGGTTCCGCTGGGTGTAGATGTCTTGTACTAGACGTGTTAGTTGGAAAGTTGTGGAGTCTCCACGGCAGAAACCGGATTGAGATGGTGAAAGCGCTGGGGTGACGTGGCAGTACAGAGACTCAAAGAAAATACGTTCACAGACCTTTGACACAGCGGGAAGGAGAGAGATTGGTCTGTAGTTGCCAGCCTGAGAGCGTTGGCCTTTCTTATAGATCGGGACGATAACAGCAGATTTCCAGACGGACGGAAATACTCCTGTACGATATGACATGTTAAAGAGCAGGCACAAGGGATAGGACAGAGATGGCGCAAGCCATTTGAGAACCTCATTGGGTATGCCATCTTCGCCAGGGGACTTACAATTCTTCAGGAGTTTGAGGTGCTTACAGACGGTAGCAGTCGTGGTAACGACGCGTGTGAGTGGTGCGCTAAGTTCAGGGGCTGGGGACAGCGATGGAATGTCCCAATTCGGATCCTCCGGAATGCCGGATGAAACAAACTGCTTGTTCAGTGTGTCTGCAATCGCCTTCACATCGTGCTGGCGGTTGCCATTGGAGTCCGTCAGGTACTGGATTGGCGCGCGGGAGGTCCCGCGGCACTGGTTGCGAATGAATTGGTGGAGTGATGGGCGATCGGGGGAGGAGAGTGTTGCAGAAAGAGAGTTTAGAAAGGAGCGGTGTGAGGTACGAGAAAGGTGCTTGACGAAGTTGCGTTGAACTCGGTAAGCCTCCCGGTTAACCGGCGTTGGGAATTTCTTGTAGATGCTGAAAAGATCACGCTTGCGCTTCACTTCAGATACGAGGGACCGTGTCACCCATGGGGGACTAGATGTCGAGGATGTTGGGTTGGAATGTTTCCGGTTGTTGTAGCCGATAGCAAAGTTAGAGAGGTGCTGTTGGAACCCTCGTTCAAGGACGGCTGCAAAGTGATCTACCGCGGCGTCAACAGTTGGAGAGCATTCTGGTTGCAGAAACGACCAGTCGTGGCAGGAGAAATCAGCGTTCATAGAGTCCCAGCACTGAGAGGGAACTCGATGGAAGCGATATGGGAACGGTTTGCGAGAAGGAAGTGGCAGGTCTGGGTCCGAGGGCAATGAGACGGCGAACTGGCATGAAACCATGAGATGGTCCGAGGAGCCAAGAGCGCAAGCTGTGTGAACGTCCGTCGCCAGCAGGGGTTGGTTTGTGAAGACAAGGTCTAGACATGACTGTGTTCCGGAAGATGTTGTGTGCGTTGGACTCTGCACCAGCTGATCCAAACCGAAGCAGGTAAGGGTGCGAAAAAGTGCCGCCCCAGCAGGACACGTTAAATCCGATGGGCACCACCGTTTGTGCTTACTGTTGAAGTCCCCAGCCATTATGACATGGTACGATGACATGGGAACGGTTACCAAAGCACTAGCTAGCATATCACAGAAGTGGTCTATTTCCGTGGTTTTGACTGAGGGCGGACGGTAGGTACAGCAGACGAGGATGGGTGTCGGGGAGCCTAAGATTGGGTGAAGCTCAACCCATACGGATTCACAGGTCGGACGAGCAAGGTCGTCGCGAACTTGGACTCTTCCGAAGCGATTTTGCCGGACAAGAATCGCAACTCCACCATATCCTCTGGTTGCCGTACCGGATTTGTTATCATGAGGTGGTCGGTCGCGACGAAATGTGGTATAACCGGAGATGGTGAGCGCTATGCTTGGATTTAGCCATGTTTCATTTAGACAGATGACATCAGGTTTGTTGAAATCAGCAATGACAGACAGTTCGGCAGATTTGTTAACGATTGAGCGGCAATTTACGGAAAGCAAGGTCAGTTTACCCTGGCAAGGGGGAAAGTAGGGCCGAGCCAGTGGATTCAGCTGTGGTCGCGCCATCATGCTGAGCCTGAGGAGAGGACGTTGTTTGCCTGGTTGGCATTGCTGGTGTCAAAACTGTCCGCGGCAAAACGCCAGGGCCTAACCGTGTGCGAAAGAGCATCCGGCCAGAACCCTTTGTCACCGACTGTGTTCTCATCAGCTGCCTCGACGGTCACCCGTGCGTAGGCAGTTCTGAAGTGCTTGGATGCAAATATGACAACTATTCGTGATCCTCTTTCCCATGCATGCGTGTTGGTGCAGTAAAAGTACAGTGTCAGACTAAACAAGTGTTGAAAGCAGTATTTGTCAAGTGTTGTGATTATTGTGAGGTTTTGTGTGAAATTTTAATTTTCGGCAATCACATTTCGTAATAATTTCTTACTTTTTAGACGGAGCCCAAGCCAGTTTGGAAGCAATTTTATAAATGTTATATAGCCTATGCCGGACCCAGGACTAGAACACAATAACTTTTTTTAGAAAGCTGCCATAAAGCAGTTTTTATTGCTATAATATGTGACAGCGTTCACCAGTACAGTCGGAGGAGAACATGGGAGAAGGCAAAAAAGGGCAACACACATGAATCCCTTATAAACAAGCAGTGGCAACTCTATCACCAGCAATGTTGGACTTACATCCCAGCCATTGCCGCCGGATTCAGCGGCTTCTTCTTCTTCGTCTCCCATCTTGGAAGCACTCCTTCCCGTAAGTTCAGTCCTGGGGTCGGGAGTACAGTCGGAGGAGGACGTCGGAAAAGGCAAAAAGGCAACACACATGATTCCCTTATAAGCAAGCAGTGGCAACTCTAGCACCAGCAATGTTGGACTTACATCCCAACCATTGCCGCCGGATTCTCACGCTTCCTCTTCGTCGTCTTCCAGTTCCCAGGTTCCATCTTGCAAATACTCCTTCCCGTGAGTAAGTGCAGTCCTGGCCTGCGTGGATGCGCAGTACATTGACGATGGCGGAGATGGAGCAGGTCAGGGAGCCCTATAGAGGACTTTCCAATGAGTCATACCGTGCGGCCTATGAGGATTCGGGCCAGAGATCATCGAGTTCACCACCGATCACCGGACTTGAAACGGAGCTTGGGTGGCAAAAAAAGAAGACTGCAAGGAAACAGTAATGACTAATGTACCCAGCTCTATGCACGTACCTCTACATGACTGGTGGTGCTAGCTATTCTAGTACTGGCTCTGGGTGCAACTCATCATCTCTTCCATGCCAGTGTGTATGCCTCATGTTCTGCACAACGTGTATTTCCTTTGTCATGGATAAATACTCTGATCGACCTACTTGCGCAATCTTCTTCTGCTTCCCACTTGGTTGCTGCGCTGTGCAGTTCTTCATCTGCTGCGGCACATACTAGTATACCTCATCTTCTGTCTTTCTGGACAATTAGGTACATGTATTCAGCTTCTTGATCTTCTTGTGGTGAGGATCATCTTGATCTTACTTCTTGTGTAACTCTTGCAAAGGCAGTATTGGAGGACACTCTACCGGTAATCAGCAACTGCTTATGGAGAATGCCAGGTCGAGGGACGACCAGGAAAAAACAATTGCTGTATTGGATGTGCATTCATCAGCGTGTTTTAAGATCAGGACAACTAAGTTCGCCACTACACCAACTTTTTGGCTACATAGGAGCAATGATGATGATGGCCGTGTTTGACTTTGTCAGCTTTCGTGCTACCAGCCACCGCATGTCAACATTGTCATACTCGTACTGATAAGGAAGAAAAACCCACACACGCACACACACACACACACACACACACACACACACACACACACACACACACACACACACACACACGGATACACTGACAGGCATGCAAAGCAAGAGAGACAGAGAGAGAGAGAGTCAGGCAGCGAAAGAGAAGTGAGGCTACTTGTAGGTTATGGGCACGGTGCTCCAATTTCTGCCCAGCTGAAGTAAAATCAATGTACACTATTTTCGTGTAGTGTTCATTGACGGTGCCAGCCACTGGTGAGTGACCCAGTGGTACCATGGTGTAGGTGTTCACATTCAGCACACATCACATTTCAGTCTCCAACGTAAATTCAGTCAAAACAACACTGCACTGCAGCAACATGGGAACATGCTTCTCCCAGGCCCACCATGCAAGTGCAGTGTGCGCCAAGAACAATTCCAGGTAATTCAGCAGCTACCCAAGGATGGACAGGTTCGGCAAAAACACTCCGCGAGTGCCTGACGTTTGCAAACGTATTTTGTTGACAGTTGTTGTTTCTTCCTTCGATTGGGCAAGACACCATAATGTGCCAACCCAGCCAGCAATGAGACACATGCATTTGTATCCATCAGGGCTATTGTAAGACTTTAGAGAGTCCTTTGCATATGTGCTGGGGACATTCACTAAATATTTAGAGAGGCCTGGATACCCAACGCAGGGGGATTGGCTGAAAGGTCTTCGTCCATAGGTAAATATGGATCAATGTACTGGGCCCACGGATTCTGTCAATCTTCTCGCGGCAACGCCTCTTCAAGGCTGGAATAAACAGTAGAGTAACTGCGGCTAGTAATCCTCGCGACTTACCGAAACTATTCACCACATCAAAGAAAAGCAAAAGTGCTTCACCACTGCGACGGCTTGCAACATCATTTTCAACCGTACACCGAACAACACATTTGATTCTCTTTTTGCCACCCAAGCACATTTTACCGTAGGACACGGACTTGTCTTATGGGTGATCTTTGGGTGGACACCGGGAAGGCGCCAAAAAGGTGATGTAATGGAAAGTCCTCTATAGGGGTACCGAGAGCAGATTAATAGATTGTGGCCAAATTCGGGACGGTGCCGGACGCCAGTCAGTATGAAGTAGCGAATTGCGGACCGCCACGTAGATTGGGGTCGCGGGGTCATAATCCATGGGCACTACTCGTACGTTGCTCCAAAAAAGGGCACTGTTCCACAGTTGCTGTTAGCGGTCGCCAAAGGCACTTGGTAGGCCGGTAATTGGGTCACGTGTCAACAAAGTGTCAACAACGTGTCAACAAAGTGTCGACCACGTGTCTTTAGCGGTACACTGATTTTGGTATCCCCAAACTGAAAACATCGAGCACCAGTATGGAAAGGCTTTAGACAGAAAGCCTTTCCAATACCGAGCACCTTACGTAGAAACTTACGTAGCATAGCGATGTCGTTTTTTCTGCCATGTGAACACAATAATAGAAAAGCTGACAGGATCGCTTTTCTAAATAAGCAGTCAATATAGCCCTAAGCCTAAGGAGTGAAATATGCAGGAATATTTGACTGCTTAGGTATGGCAAAAATCTATGTGAGTCAATACTAAGGCCGTGATCGTTTGGTCGGATCCAGATCCAGATCCATCGGATCCACTGGATCTGCAATGATCGATTGGTCGAATCCGGATCCAGATCCTTCGGATTTGGATCCGAGCAACCCTGCCCCGGGAGCAGGGTTGACTGGATCCATCGGATCCAAATGTGACCTTTGTGCGTATATGGTGGGTAAAAATCATTTTTATACTCATTGTCGTACGTCTAGTGGACTTTTGTTGACTTTTCGTACGACGCGGGCGATCAGTACGACTTGTGCCTTTTTTGGGTGACCTGTCAGCGCCATTTTTTACTTCGTCAACATGGCAACAGCCAAGGTCCGCAAAAAAGTGTTCGGTTGATTCTGAAGGATCCGACGGATCTGAGATTTGGATCTGGATCTGGATCCGACCAAACGATCATAGCCTAAGGGAGTGAGTGATAAAGCACGATATTCCGAGGAATATACATTCGTACACATTCATACCACCTTTGACCCAAGTTCTACGTACGCTGGTGCACTGCCACTGCACCAGACCCGACCCTGCCGTAAAGGCAGTGCCTGGTACGGTGACAGTACTGCTGCGCACGTCGAACACATGGGATCCACACACACACCCAGACACCACATGCGCTTGCACAACATACAGAACAAGAATACTTACGTGCGCTTTTTTAAGTTAAATTTGTTTTACTATGTGCTTGCAATGCAACAGTACTCGTACTGTCAATGCATGACGTTACTATTCAATTTATTGTCCTAACACTGAGCAAAGTCGATACATGAAAGGCCCACGATGGGAAAGAAGAATGACTGGCATCATCGTTAAAATTTGAGAAGAATAAGCAGCAGAGTACTGTACCTAGAACGAGTACAATTTATTTGGAAATGGCATACTAGTATATCAGCAGACAGTTTCCTTCGTAACCGATAATGCACTTCAAAATGCACCTAAAGTCCTCAACCTAAAAGGTGAGTTTGAATTCTTAGCTGCATGACTGATTGTGTAAAGTATCATTCACAGCACATGTACCCATTGTTAATAGCACTTACTCCTATCTCTAGTCTAAACTAGTCACGGAAGTTTGGTTCAACGGCAGCTCCAAAGCTCCACAGATTCAGCTACATGTAACGTCTATTGCACGCGCTGACGAGCCAACATACTACTGTACTTCAAAACACAAGTTGTGTTTATCTACTTGAACTCAATAAACTGTAACTAAATGTGTAAGGAAGGACATCTTATTGTAAGATGTATGGATCAAAGGAGAAAGATCCTTCTGATCTTGCCCGACGCTTCTTTCATAATGACAGCTGAGCGATGTCTTCCTCCTCCTATCCTCTTACCAAGTTTACCGTGCATACATTCTTCAAGATACTTGTCTAGCACGCCCACAGTACATGTACCGGCACAACCATCAATACCATCCTGTACGAATAGCACAGTTCATACCGTCCAGATTTTGGGAAAAGGTTGACCTGACCTGGGATAAATGCATTATCCCATTCGTAGTCGGGGTATACCGTATCTCTCATATTTTCCGTCGTACCTGTGGTACTCAGGAAAATATTCGGCGGTATACCCCTCGTACTCATGGGATAATCCATACGTATTCTTTAATGTTTCGTCGCGAAGCACACATACCTCTTGATATTTTGTGGCCTCCGCCTGCCGACTCACTTCCGGAAACACCCGAATCATTTGCAAGAGAGCATGTTTCAAAGCTGCGCTTTTCCTACGATTTGGTTCGACAGCATCTCGATTCTAGTCAACGTTGCTCTAAAGCCCGTCACGATCGAAACTCTCGCGCTAGCCCATTGGATGTAGGTGACCAGGTTTGGTTACATCGACATCCGCCGCCTCAAGTTTCGCCTAAATTTTCAAGTATTGGTCGGGACCATGGGAGATTGTAAGGAAACCGACAGACGTTACGTATGCGATCGAACCTCGATTTGAGAGTCCTATCCGCCATCGACCATGCACAGTTCATCGAAATCGCCTTCGGAAATGTTTGATCCAAGTGGGACCTGCAAGGCGCACACCACTTACTGCGCCTACACGCCCACCGCTTGCTGCGCCCACACACACATACAATACTCGGTCTCGCGCTTTAGTTTAAGTTCATGCTCTTCGAACATACGTATCCTTCATTGGCCGTGTCTTTTGTTTTGTTTTTTGTTTTCTTTCTCTTTCTCTGTTGATGTTCTCGTGTCTTGGTTTTAGTGTGTGTGCTCTGGGTGTTGTTTTTCGCATGTCAGTAACATGAACGAGGGTTCACGGATGCACCCGAACCTGGTGACGGCATTACGGATTCCGTTTCCGCCGGATTCCCCGCCAACAACGCCTCCGCCTCCACCTGTCGCTGACCGAATACAGCGAACGCCGCCGCCGCCTTCATCCCCTGCATGGAATCCGTCGCCGTGGGGGTCGCCGTCCCGGGGCCCTAGCTGGTTTGCTCGCATGGACACGCCATCTCCGGTGCCCCGGCCACCGTCGGCACCAGCTTCGCCGCAAGCGATGGCGCCGCAAGCGACGGCGCCGCCATTGATCTGGCCGGCGCACCTCGATGGCGCTAGACGCCACAATAAACGGACGCCCGCACCATCGCCACCGACGCCTTCGATCGACAACCTACTAACAGCCATTCGACAACAACTAAGCATTCAGACGTACCGACCACCGCGACGACACAACACGCCCATCCAACATCAACTACGACCTCGCCCGCAACCACGACCACGACCGGCACAGTTACACCGCTACTACGACGTCGACGTTTTACCACCTCACCGACTTCACGCACCAACCATGCCACCCCACGCGCCATACCGCCACTGTTCGACCCCGCCACTCAATCGTCGTCCTCGTGTGTTCCCTCGTCGTGACCCTATCTTTGTCCGCACCAACCGTTGGTTTGTCTTGCGATGTCCTTGTCCTTGTCCTAATCGTTTTGTCCTGATTGCCTGAAAAAGGTAGTCTTTAATAGTCGTTTTCGTGCCGATTTGTGTCCATCGTCCTTGCCAGGTTGTGTGTGCGTTGTTGTTTCTTGTGTGTGCGCTTCTTTTTCTCCTTTTTTGAACTTGCGGATTATATCATTTGTGTGTGCGTCTTTTTGTGTCTTGTGGGTCTTAGTCCGTTTGTCCCGATGATGTTGCTAGCACGCCCACTCTTTCAGAGCGAGTGTGCAACTGAGGATTTGTCTTGTTAATGAAGGATTACTCGATTCTTCGCACCTCGACGGTTTTCGCCTGTTCTTGTGTAGTGCCATCCTTGTTGTTTTGAATATATGTGTGAACATGTTGCGCGAACGGGCAGGCCCTTCGAAAAGTTGTTGTCTTCCGGGTACCTGTCGTTTCCTCGTCGTTGTCCTTGTCGTTCTTCTTAGATCACCTCGCCTCAAGATTTACAACATTATATGCGTGTCTTAAATGCCGATTACATTTATGATTGGGTTACATTACATTACATTTTTGATCGGGTTTACTACTGTGTAATATGATTGGGTTTACTACTGTTATGATTGGGTTTATTATTATTAAGTAGTGGTTGCGACTTCGACGATGACTTGTAAGAAAGGGTTTGCTCCCCACACCGGAGCTCGCGCTATTCCGCCGACTTTACTTGACACTTGACTGACTCACGACTGCCATCCAGAGCACACGAGAAGTCCATCGAACCTTCGACTCGGCAAACCTGCAAGAAAGCGCCACTCCCTGCTCAATACACAGTGTTTCGGGGAATTCACCCCTCATCAGTTGAGCTTGAGTAGGCTGAGGAAGATTGTGCCTGAAGTTCACCACTTATATAGTGCTCTCCAGGCACAAACATCACCAGGGATACAAACTTACAGAGACGCTCCATTTCCAGCGCGACAAACACCTCGTGAACACCAGATAGCAGCGTGAGTCAGTGTCGCTCCTGGACGGTGAGACAGACGTCGAGGACCCTCGGTCATTCGCAACGCTGTCACCTCCAAACCAACTAGTCGCAAGCCCGCGCTGGGCACAACAGTACGAAGTAGTGGTTGCGACTTCGGCGATGACTTGTAAGAAAGGGTTTGCTCCCCACACCGGAGCTCGCGCTATTCCGCCGACTTTACTTGGCACTTGACTTGCGGAATAGCGCGAGCTCCGGTGTGGGGAGCAAACCTATATTATTATTATTATTATTATTGAAGTTGGTTGCTCCAACGAGATATATTATTATTATTATTATTATTATTATTAAAAGGATTGGGAGAACTTCAAATTCAAAGTATCAGTCGGGGAAGTGAACTGCCTGAAAAGAGAGAAAAAAACGCCAGACCCACCAGGACTCGAACCTGGGACCCTGCTTGTCATGAGCAATGCTCTAACCACTGAGCTATGGGACCAGGCTGAACCTAGAAGGCGCTGACAAGTTTTTCACTCCAAAGGCAGCTCACAACACGTGCCACACATACTGATGGCACTTGGGTCTTTTTCCCTCCCCCAGGGGACCAACCACGGTCAGTTTCTGGAAACTACCAGAGGTGAAAGAATGTGATTTAATTTGGAAAGGATTGGGAGAACTTCAAATTCAAAGTATCAGTCGGGGAAGTGAACTGCCTGAAAATACTTTGAATTATTATTATTATTATTATTATTATTATTATTCATCGCATTCCCAACTCATCACAACCACGCGCTCTTCAGCCGAACCATACAGACACCAGCAAGGACACTTCCGTTGAGAGATAATATTGCTCCACGCCTCTAGACAGCTGTTTCGCTCCCTGTCGGAGCTCATCAGTAGAGGATGATAATGATGATAATGGAGGAATGATCATTCTTATACACCAGAAATGGCGCAAGTGCGCGCTTTCCACATAATCGAGCCCCAGCCAGCAGAAACCTGAACATGTGTAATTTTTTCAAAAATTATTTTTTCGCTCGAAATTGATTCTTCACTATTAATCATTCAAGTTATCAAGTTTGGTGACAATCTGATAAGCGAAAGCATGGAAAATAGAGTTTGAAGTCACACAGGTCAAGATTCGGTACAGTTGGCACAGCATCCATGCCCAGTGACTCCATGCAAGTTGATCCTACAGTTTCTGATTGTGATGTGGAACAGGTACATGTAAGTAAATAGAATGCAAGTCCGGCTTGCCCTCTTGGTGCTGCAGGCATGAGTAGTTTAGAAGTGTGACGATATTCTGTATAGACCACCTTCTTTACAACACCAGAGTGCAAAACGATGATTGGTGGCTGGCCTTCCAAATTGTGTTCAGGGACCTCTGTGCTGGCAGTTTGAGCGTTGTCCCAAGCTTGCCATACTGATAGATGTACTGACCAATACCACTGACATCCACTCCCTTGCACACTTTCACTCTGATCATGATTTCAGCATAATAAGTATTTCAATGATATGAGTGAATACTCGCGTTTTGTAGCACCTGAAGATGTTACCCCAAAGCGTTCAGCCGGTTTGACTTTTTAGGAATCTCCTTTCTCAGCACAGGCAGCAGCCAGCTTGGCGTCGTCTGGCAAGGTACAGTACTGATAATACTACGCTCTGCTTTGCGACGTGAGAAGCCCTCCATCAGTGTCTGCAACATCATTGTTGTCGATGTAGAAATACGGATCTCTCAGCGGGTCGACATTCAGCCTCTCCTCGCAGTTGCTATTACTCCAGCACTGACTATCGTCGCCACTAGTATCCAGTGTCGATTTTATGAGGGCTCTTCGTTGCTATGAATATGAGACTCGCCACTGCTGGACAAACTCAGCGAGATCGTCACCAAAGAAATAATTCCGATCGCGAACTAACTTTCAGCGCCGCTTCGTACAGGGAGTCTCACGCTGACAACTCTGGACCTAAGTCCTTGTCGCGACACCTGTCGCCATCGCTGTGTCTAAACTCAACCTCCGTTTTACGAGCTCTCACCTAGCGCTGAAATCAATTGACTAGACTCACTTGAAGACACTTGAAACTCCTTTGACAAGGAAGACACCCACTCGATCGAAAAAGAATCTTCAAAAGCCAGCTAGCTCACTGCGCGTCCCAAACTTTGACGTCACATTTTGATGATTGATATCAAGTACACAAGTGCTGGTTTTCGCTGGCCGGGGCTCTTATATCAATGGCATATGCAAGCTGCTAAAATGGTAAAGTGTGAGAACAGCGATAAATAATCATAGTACGCGCTCATTGGTGGAGGAACACACCACACAAGCGACGAAAATCTTACTCGGAATACTGATGCCAATGGAAAGTACATGTATGTTGTTTATTATTATGATGTTGCAATGTCCATGTATGCAGGCGAGGCGTTGGGGGATCTCGGCGGTGAGTCTCGCCTCGCCTGCATACATGGACATTGCAACATCATAATAATAAACAACATACATGTACTTTCCATTGGCATCAGTATTCCGAGTAAGATTTTCGTCGCTTGTGTGGTGTGTTCCTCCACCAATGAGCGCGTACTATGATTATTTATCGCTGTTCTCACACTTTACCATTTTAGCAGCTTTCATATGCCATTGATATATGTGGAAAGCGCGCACTTGCGCCATTTCTGGTGTATAAGAATGATCATTCCTCCATTATCATCATTATCATCCTCTACTGATGAGCTCCGACAGGGAGCGAAACAGCTGTCTAGAGGCGTGGAGCAATATTATCTCTCAACGGAAGTGTCCTTGCTGGTGTCTGTATGGTTCGGCTGAAGAGCGCGTGGTTGTGATGAGTTGGGAATGCGATGAATTGAAAATATGGCCGAAAGCTCTGTCGCAATATTTAGTTCTGAAATTATTATTATTATTATTATTGCAAATAACGCTGAGTAATTACACGAATGCATAAAAACCAGCATTTGCTTCCGGGAAGGACTCACAAACATAATACAAAAACACCATGGCTCCAATGTATCTGCACATACGAAAAGCAGCTTCCATTGTCAAGTTCGAGTGGCAATGTCAGAAAGACGGTAGACTGATTTGGGTTTACTACTGTTTTTTATAAACTATTTTCCTAAAAAGATGTTCTTTCTCTTTTTTCCTCGAGGACGCGGAGCTCTATTTTCATGGAAGAGTGGTATGTTAGGCCCACAAGTAATTACAATATATCAATTCAAATAATTCATTAGTTCATGCATCATTCATTTGGCCTGGGTAGCTATTTGCGCGTCCACGGTTTGCCATAGCTACCCAGGCCCTTTATATGGCGTTGCCTCTCTCTCTCAACTCTCTCTTGATTCTTGACTCTCGATTCTCGATTCTCGACTCGCACTCGAAGAAGATCTGCAGCTAGACCTGATTCGCTACGTTGCTCTCCTGTTGTACTCAACAATACTGTAAAAGCAGAAATTTTCGGTGTGCAATATTTTCGGTATTCGCCAAAATCGGCGGTTCTGTGGAGGGAAATTTTCGCTAAAACCCGTTTTCCAAGTAAGTGTACTAGTACGACATGTATACAGAATCGGTTCTACCGAAAATTTCGGTGCGTTTTATTTTCGGTAAAAATTGTCGGCACCGAAGTTACCGCAAAAAAACACCACCGAAATAATCAGCTTTAACAGTACACCTGGTCTAGTGGTTATGGACATTGGACAGTGCTTAGTCGTAACGTGTCCTGATACGACTAGTGGTTATGAACAGTGTTTAGAACGAGGTCTGTCTCGTTGTCTAGGAAACGACCAATCAGCGACATTCCCGCCAAGGGCCTTATCAGAGTTTAAAGCCCGCTCAATCGTTATTTTACTACTCTTGATGACGCGTCGAGGGCCTTGGATTAGTTTAAAGCCCGCTGAATATACTCTAAACTGGTGCGTACAACTCCCTGTATGCATAATAGTACGGTGCAGATAATGAACTCTGCATAACGTATACGGTGTACTACTAAAAGCTACGCAATTCAGAAGTGTGTACGGTTTTTGCCTCCCGTATTCTTTCACCTGTACGAATTTTCTTTGTCAACAGCTTGCGGAAACCTATAAAAACAGAAGATCAAAGTCATTAGAGTTATCGACAAGGGGCTCTCAAAGCCCCTAAATAGCTCCACAAGCTACATGTATGAATAAGAATGAAGCTCGCAATAAGAGCCCAGCATTTCATTTGCTTCCATTCTACTTTTAGTAGTCCTAAGTGGTGCTGAGTTACCATAACTTACCAGAAGAAAATATTCTTTCATACCACACCAAGTCTCTCAGCACACAAATCACAAAACTACCCAATATAGTGGTACACAAGCATAATGGAAGTGAGATAATGCATGTAACCTCGTTCTAAAATAGTTAGTGCATGGCAGGGAGGGTCTTATGGCTTGTTTGTGCCCTTCAGGGTAGCCCTCGGGCCTACGGCCCTCAGGCTAACCTGTCGGGCACTAACAAGCCATAAGGCCCTCCCTGCCATGCACTAACCTATAATTAGTCGTAACGTGTCCTGATAAGACTAGTGGTTATGAACAGTGTTTAGTCGTAACGTGTCCTGATAAGACTAGTGGTTATGAACAGTGTTTAGTCGGAACGTGTCCTGATAAGACTAGTGGTTATGAACAGTGTTTAGTCGTAACGTGTCCTGATAAGACTAGTGGTTATGAACAGTGTTTAGTCGTAACGTGTCCTGATAAGACTAGTAGTTATGAACAGTGTTTAGTCATAACGTGTCCTCATAAGACTAGTGGTTATGAACAGTGTTTAGTCGTAACGTGTCCTGATAAGACTAGTGGTTATGAACAGTGTTTAGTCGTAACGTGTCCTGATAAGACTAGTGGTTATGAACAGTGTTTAGTCGTAACGTGTCCTGATAAGACTAGTGGTTATGAACAGTGTTTAGTCGTAACGTGTCCTGATAAGACTAGTGATTATGAACAGTGTTTAGTCGTAACGTGTCCTGATAAGACTAGTGGTTATGAACAGTGTTTAGTCGTAACGTGTCCTGATAAGACTAGTGGTTATGAACAGTGTTTAGTCACAACGTGTCCTGATAAGACTAGTGGTTATTAACAGTGTTTAGTCATAACGTGTCCTGATAAGACTAGTGGTTATGAACAGTGTTTAGTCGTAACGTGTCCTGATAAGACTAGTGGTTATGAACAGTGTTTAGTCGTAACGTGTCCTGATAAGACTAGTGGTTATGAACAGTGTTTAGTCGTAACGTGTCCTGATAAGACAAGTCATACTGTTAGGCCTCGACCAAATATGCTAAAAAAGAGAGCATATTATGCTCGTCGCATATCAGAGAAAACGTCCATAATATGCCAAAGGCTTAGCAAGATATGCAAAAAGATATGCCAAAATATGCTCGACATAAGCAGAAAGTGTAGATCATTTCAGTAAAATTACAACCTGGGAATATCCATTGGCTTCGCGGCTATCATGCTTATGGTGCAAATCAAAATACATGCGGAATAGTATGGCTGGGGTGTGGCCGCAGCAACCGTAGTGATAGTGTTCATCCATGGGGAATGTAGCAAACGCCTCAACCATTCCAAATTCATCCATAAAAGGCATTTCTGAACGCATTTTGACCATAGTATGAATGTTTTGTCCTCATTTTCTTCAGAATATTTGAATTATGTGCTGGCTTCATTCCAATATTCCCTTTGTCGCTCAATATGCCTTTTATGAACTGTCTCACAAAATATGCTATCACGGCGATAGCAAGGAAGTTAGGCCTTGGCAGGCTAGCATAATTTTTCGCATAATTCCTACCAAAATCGAATAATCGTATAATTCGAGGCAAATTGCATACGAATCGCATAAAATTGGAATAATCCGCCTGTTCGCATCAAATTCCATACAGTTGTACATGTTCTACAAGTACAAGTACAAGTAGATGCACCAGGAAGTCGTAGGTTTACGACTCCCTTAATGTCCAGTCCACTTCAATCAGTGACGGTCGTAGCTAGGTCGGATGGTGCGCTGACCCCGTTGAACTTTTGCTACTACAGTACAACGCCCTCTACAAAAATATTTCCCTGCAATTTTGCACAGAACCATCATACATTAGGAGCATAATATGCACATGTTATGTGAGCATAATACGGCATAATATGGTAACTTTTAGCATAAAAATAGCATACTTCTGCAATTTTTCAGCAATGCGAAAAGCATAATTTGACGAAAATAATAGCATAATATTTTAAGACCTAAAGGAAGTGCCTTGGAATGACACTACACATGCATTTGCAACTCCCATTACCTATTTAGGGCTGACCGGTTAATATTGAGCCATGTCGAGTCATCAAGATACCGTCCCCAGGATTGCGGCAAAGGTCTCTAAACATCGTGCAACTATCAAACCTACTAGGTGCGCGCGCTCACACACACACACACACACGTACATATACAACGGCATGCAGTGGTGATCTCGTACTCTCCTGTAAACCGCCTAGCTTCAGTTCAAACTTGAACTTAGCATAGTCTGAGAGCAGAAAGACTATTTGGAATATCTGAGAGTTTAAATTTCATCAGGAATAATCTTTCCATGTACAAGTACAAAACACCAAAGCTGAGGCAACAGCATTATTGTCACGTGTACGGAAACAAGAAAAATCCAAGAAACAAATACAAAGAACGGCACGGTCAATTATTGTACACGATATTCAGCCAGCGCTGCATAATAAGAAATTTAGTTAGAGGGAAAAGTAATAAAACTGGCTTAGTTCACAGTGCAGGCTGGTGGAGGACAACGATCAGCTATGATGTAATTTAATTGCTTCCCAGACGACAATGAAAATTATTCACAAAATTTACTTGTAGTTGTAAAGAGCATGGCGAATAGAATGTATGGATCACATCCAGCAGATAGTGCAAGAACCAAAAAGCAAATTATAGACGGGAAGTCGGTTTACTAATTTCCTAAAATGCCATGCATCTAAACACAGACGTGCTCGCACGCACATACACACACACACACACACACACGAGTGGTAGACGTCACCCGTCGTGGCTATGCAGACTAGGCTTGCCCGTCACAGCTGCTTTCACACTTCTTCAGTCTTCGTGACAATTGTTCATGAACACAAAACACAAGAGAAGAGAACACAACAGCATTCAGTTAATTTCAGCAAGTGAAAGAACAACAGGAATTACCACATTATGGTGAAAAAAGGACAACAAAATGTTAGGAGTTATGACTGACTGTTCCAAGTGAATACCACATTTTTATACTTTGAAAAATCAATCTTGATCACAGGATGAAAAAGCAGTGTTGACGACTATGATGACAGCGATGCCGACAATGCCAAGAACAACATCGTTTGAGATGTGTTCTCTGTTGATAGTCAATTATAATCACTCAACAGTTTATCCCTTACCAACATCTAATGACAACACTATCTTCTCAATTTTCTTCTTTGCCTGGACACATAACAAAACACATAGTCAGTTCAGTGAGTACACAGGGTTGACAGCCTACACTATCGACTACACTGCTGACTACACTGCCCACTGTTATCTGATAGCCACAACTGAATGAGGGGAATCAACAGAATGGTTTGCCATATCCACACACATCGCTGACAAAGACACCGACACAGACCTGAACGTTAACATACGTGTACGCACACACTAGCAATAGAGAAAAGATACACACAACAAGAAATTGGAAAACGAAAAAAATGAGCCCCCCCCCCCCCCTCCCACACACACCTACACCCTCACAGACTCCAACCCCTTACGCCATCACAGCTCCCCCCCCCCCCCACCTACAACCATCACATCATTCCAGCTCCCACTACAACCATCACACCGTCCAAGCATCCTACACATCCTCACAGCCCCCCCCCCCCCGGCCCGTACACATCCCCCCCGCCCCACACATCCTCACAGCCCCCCTCCCCTGCCCCTACACATCCTCACAGCTCCCCCCTCCCCTACACATCCTCACAGCTCCCCCTCCCCTCCCCCACACATCCTCATAGCCCCCCCCCTCCCCTGCCCCTACACATCTTCACAGCCCCCCTGCCCCTACACATCTTCACAGCCCCTCCCCCTCCTCTGCCCCTACACATCCTCACAGCCACCCCCCCCCCCATGTGCCCCTACACATCCTCACAGCTCCCCCCCCCCTCCCCCACACATCCTCATAGCCCCCCCCCCTCCCATGGCCCTACACATCTTCACAGCCCAGGCTCGTACGCAGGGGGGGGTTTCCCGTTGCCCGGAAACCCCCCAAATGTTCCAAACGAGCAACGTTTTTGGGCATATTTTGGTAGGGCGCACGATCGATCTGGCAAGAATGCAAAACTTCAACAGATCGTAACTCAGTCAAATCTGGCTCAAATCCAACGATCCAAATATCCAGGTCGAATAGAAAACTCTCAGCTGTCGGTTGAAATAATTTGCAACGCGCTGCGAGCAATGTCTCCTGAGATAAATCGTTCGTAAGTTGGGCCGCGATCTCGCAATTTCAAAAGCGCCCAGTGCGAAGCGAGTATCGAGAATTTTAGACTTTTGTCACGCTGCCTTGCTCAAATTTGCAGGGGCT
The DNA here is from genome assembly GCF_964019385.1 of Sycon ciliatum. NCBI lineage: Eukaryota > Metazoa > Porifera > Calcarea > Leucosolenida > Sycettidae > Sycon > Sycon ciliatum. The sequence continues at coordinate 48,091,743 of NC_088644.1, forward strand.
TCACTTGTGATATCTTCAAGAGTACACAGCAAACAAATCGAAACTCTGCGATTAACAAAAACGAAATCGCTGGAGCAGGACGCGTTTGGGCCTTTGGCCCAGTTTGGGGCATTTTTTTTCGCACCGGCGCGTCGCTGCACTCTACCGCTATAGCACATAGCGCTGGATATGTACATGGCTATACTGTGTCCTGGCTATCATGTTCGACCTCATTCTCTCCCTGGTACCTTTCCACTTCCAGGAAGCCTAAGATAATGAAGATTGAGTGAGTAGAACTGAAGTTATGATCCAAAGAACACGAAAAAATTGCGTAATTTTGAAAATTTCCTGGGCTCTTTAGAAAGGGTTAAAACGAGTCATATTTTTGTGATTCGGTTGGAAACCCCCCTAGAGGTGACCCTGCGTACGCACCTGCAGCCCCCCCCCCCCCTCCCCAGCCCCTACACATCTTCACAGCCCCCCCCCCCTCCCCTGCCCCTACACATCCTCACAGCCCCCCCCCCCCCAATGTGCCCCTACACATCCTCACAGTGCCCAGTTCTCCCCACAGAATCTCAATCTCTCTAATCTACTGGTATATATATACACTGGTAAAGAGTTGTTTGCGTGACAATATCACACAAATAATAGTTTAGCAGTGCTGACCACATTCCGTATTTTCCCGTAATTGTACTGAACACTCCTACATCCACAATACGGAATTTGAGCGAAAGTAGGGAAAATTACAGACTTATCAGCTAAGCTGATCCTAGAGGGTGGTGGCGTTCCTACGGAAACGAAAAACTCAGCCTGCAGCTGAGTCTCACGTGAACCGTGAATTTGTTTCCGTAACCATGTAGTAGTAAGCATGGCAAGCACACAGCTGAGTAATGAAT
>NC_088644.1:48092817-48130925 GCF_964019385.1 Sycon ciliatum
CACGTATGTTAACGTTCAGATCTGTGTCGGTGTCTTTGTCAGCGATGTGTGTGAATCTGGCAAACCATTCTGTTGATTCCCCTCATTCAGTTGTTGGCTATCAGATAACAGTGGGCAGTGTAGTCAGCAGTGTAGTCGATAGTGTAGGCTGTCAACCCTGTGCACTCACTGAACTGACTATGTGTTTTGTTATGTGTCCAGGCAAAGAAGAAAATTGAGAAGCTAGTGTTGTCATTAGACGTTGGTAAGGGATAAACTGTTGAGTGATTATAATTGACTTTCAACAGAGAACACATCTCAAACGATGTTGTTCTTGGCATTGTCGTCATCGCTGTCATCATAGTCGTCAACACTGCTTTTTTCATCCTGTGATCAAGATTGATTTTTCAAAGTATTAAAATGTGGTATTCACTTGGAACAGTTAGTCATAACTCGTAACATTTTGTTGTCCTTTTTTCACCATAATGTGGTAATTCCTGTTGTTCTTTCACTTGCTGAAATTAACTCAATGCTGTTGTGTTCTCGTCTCTTGTGTTTCGTCTCCATGAACAATTGTCATGAAGACTGAAGAAGTGTGAAAGCAGCTGTGACGGGCAAGCCTAGTCTGCATAGCCACAACGGGTGACGTCTACCACTCGTGTGTGTGTGTGTGAGTGTGTGTGTGTGTGTGCGTGCGTGCGCACACGTCTGTGTTTAGATGCATGGAATTTTAGGAAATTAGTAAACGGACTTCTCGTTTATAGTTTGCTTCTTGGTTCTTGAAATATCTGATAGATGTGTTCCATACATTCTATTCGCCATGCTCTTTACAAATACAAGGAAATTTCGTGAATAATTTTCATTGTCGTTGTCGTCTGGTAAACAAATTAATTACATCATAGCTGATCGTTGTCCTCCACCTGCCTGCACCGTGAACTTAGCCAGTTTTCGAGACGATTTTTCCCTGATGATAGTCTCAAGAAAATCGATTAGGAACAACCATTTTAGATACATGTATTCTCATTCATCATTTTGTAATGTCCGCTTCACTTATACTATTAATCGCATTAATAAAGTTATTGTCTCCTCGTCGCCTTTTCATTTACTTCAAAAGGAGATATTCTGCTACTCAGGTTGATTGCCTGAACGCAATTATTAGGAAGCGCTTTGTTTGCCGTAGTATTGCACATAACCTTACATTCCTCACACAATGTTTAGAGTATGGTGTTTGCCCTCAGTCTATACAAAACCGCGTTCACAAGGCAAAAGCTTATCATTCACTCAAGCTGGAACGGGTTTTTATCAAAGACGATATTAGCCGTAGTAAGGACACTCTTAGCAAAGTCAAATCCCAGTTCAGACATCTATACGCTCTGGCTCGTTCCTTTCTCTCGCCGTTGGACTTCTTGCGTTTCTCGAACCTTCTGTCTCAGAACGACGCTAACCAACAAGTTCGCCTGATTACAAAATATCGTAAGAATTTGAACTGGCTTCGTAAGAAACGGTTCGGCTCCTTCACCATTGACCATAGCACCATCATCAACATCGCCAATGTAGAACTTAGCAACATAGAGAAAGATCTCTTGTGTAGGGGCATTGATTACGGAGTTCCTCCTACTTCGCTGAAACCTGAAGTGACTTTAATGGAATTTGAACTACTTTACAATAAATTATCTGAATTCAGACCTTGTTCGGATACTCAGAAGTCACTTTGTGCTGCCAAGCTGAGATCGATAGCTGAAGAGCATGCCACACAACAACCAGACCGTAAATCTTTCTCTTTGTCTCGAGAGCACTTGAAAGCCCTCCGAGATCTCAGAGCACGGAAAGACATTATTATCACGAGACCGGACAAAGGTAGAGCCACTGTTATAATCACTAAAGAACAATACCACACGAAGATGGCTACTATCCTTGATGATCGGTCGAAGTTTGTTAAGTTAGGCCCTGTACAGATACACGACCGTACAATTGCTATAGAATCTGATATCATCAAGTACTTGCGGAAGCTGCGGAATGCAGAGGAAATATCTAAATATGAGTACTTACGAATTAAACCGATTGGTTCAACACGGCCCAGACTTTATGGATTGCCGAAAATCCATAAGAAGGATTGTCCCCTTCGCCCAATACTTTCAATGTGTGGTTCACCTCAATATACAGTTTCGAAATGGTTGTGCGATATGATTACACCAGTGGCTAAGTACTATTGCAAACACAATGTAAAAGACACTTTCCAATTCATCGATATCCTGCGTGAGCAGCCAGTACCGTCTTCTTCCCACATGTGCTCCTTCGACGTTGTAAGCTTGTTCACCAATGTGCCCGTGATGGAGACAATTGACATTTGCGCTAATGCTCTGTACCACGATAAAGAGTACAGTAAACAGTTCGATTCTCCCTGGATGTCCGAAACTGCGTTCCGCAGACTAATGCAGATGATGACAACTGATGTTGAATTTTCTTTTGATGACACCATGTACCGCCAAATTGACGGGGTGGCCATGGGTTCACCATTAGGTCCAGTTCTGGCCAATGTGTTTGTCGGGTTTTATGAATCGAAGATTCCAAGTGCGATGTGGCCAAGCTTATATGTTAGATTCGTAGATGATTCGTTCACGCATTTCCGTAATCTGGAACAATCGAATGAGTTTCTTGGTATGCTCAACAACCTACATCCCGCTCTGAAATTTACATGTGAACATGAGCAGTCAAACCGTTTGTCTTTTCTCGATGTGTTAGTCGAGAAAACGGAGATGGCTGTTTCAACTTCAGTATATCGAAAACCAACGTTCACCGGGCAATACATTGTCTACGACTCCTATTGCTCGACTTTATACAAAACTAATCTCGTACGAAATTTGATCATGCGCGCTAGGCGGATTTGCTCGCCTGATAAGCTTCAGCAAGAGCTTTGTTTCCTGAAGAAGGTATTCGTTCGGAATGGATATCCTGTTCAGCTCCTCAGTAAGCTGTTTAGTGAACCTGATATTCAGGTTGCCGAGCCTGAGTTTGGACCTGACCCATGTCGTGTATTTTTACGACTTCCATGGAAAGGTCAAATTTCGCTGGATGTGGCCCGCGCCGTGAGGACTGTGGTCAGACAAACCTATTTTGCCACAGCATTGACAACTGTCTTCACTACGGCCCGTGCGTTCACGGTGAAGAAGGATGTTCTTCCTACCCAACTAATTAGCCATGTAATCTATCATTTTGAATGTCGGCATTGTGATAGCCGATATGTAGGAAGAACCCTTCAGCACCTGAACGCACGCGTCAAACAACATGTACCATTGTACCTTTTGTCAGATGCAGCCAAAGCCCAGCGACCTGGGCGAGGCCGTCCCCGCAAACAGGTGCCAGTTGCACAACAGAACCACACTATTACAGCAGCGGGTGAACCCACTGCAAGTGCACAGTTACGTGAGACTGTAGGAAATGGACAAGCACAGGTACGGAGACCAGTAACAAGGAGCATGACTCGTGCGCTGGTAATGGCATCTACAACCGGACATGGACTGGCAGTGAGCAGTAGCGTGGGATTGTCGTCGGGTGCAGAGGACGGGATGGAAGAGGAAGAGGATGAAGAAGGTGTAAGCAGTGATGAAGAGAGTGAGTTGGACAACCAAGATGAAGATGACCGGACTGAAGGTGAGAGCACAACGAAAGGGTCAGCAATTAAAAAACACCTCTTGTCTAGTAGCCAATGCCGCTCAGTGTATGACGATTCATGCTTCACTGTTTTGTGCCGTGCTCGTAGGTTTCGTGAACTTAAGGTATTAGAAGCTGTTTTCATCCGTAAACACAATCCTAATCTATGCATTCAGAAAGAAAATGTCACAAAATTGAGACTCTTCACCTAGCATTCACACACATATTCATTCGCATACACCTACACCTCACACTTCCTCACTCTATCACAGTCACCTGCTTCCACGCCTTCATTTCACTCACCTTTTGTAGTAGCTCACACCGTCTGAACACTCTCACATCTTTTCTTCTAATTTCTTTCGTCTTCTCTCCCACTTTAGTTTTTTTTTTTTCTTCACACCTCACCTTGTATACTCCCCACTATCCTATAACCTATAAGTAGTTTGTTTTCCGTATAGCCTCTATTGTGAGACGATTTTTCCCTGATGATAGTCTCAAGAAAATCGATTAGGAACAACCATTTTAGATACATGTATTCTCATTCATCATTTTGTAATGTCCGCTTCACTTATACTATTAATCGCATTAATTAGCCAGTTTTATTAGTTGTTTGAAACTATTTTCCCTCTAGCTAAATTTCTTAGTGTACAGCGCTGGCTGACTATCGTGTACAATTGACCGTGCCATTCTTTGTATTTGTTTCTGGCCTTTTCTTGTTTCTGTACACGTGACAATGTTGCTGTTGCCTCAGCTTTGGTGTTTTGTATCTGGAAAGATTATTGCTGATACAATTTAAACTCTCAGATATTCCGAATACTCTTTTTGCTCTCAGACTATGCTAGGTTCAAGTTTGAACTGAACCTAGGCGGTTTACAGGAGAGTACGAGATCACGGCTACCTGGAGTTGTACATGCACATGTGTGTGTGTATGTGTGTGTGTGTGTGTGTGTGTGTGTGTGTGTGTGTGTGTGTGTGTGTGTGTGTGAACGTGTGTGTGAACGTGTGTGTGTAGGTGTTTGTGTGGTGGTGTGTGTGTGTAATGTGCGTGTGTGTTTGCGCATGCGCCTTGGAGGTTTGTTAGTTGCACGATGCTTAGTGACCTCAGCCTCAATCCCGGAGACGGCATCTTGATGGCTCGACATGGCTTTGTCTCAATATTAACCGTTCAGCCCCAAATAGGTTTTGGGAGTTGCAATTGGTGCGTTTTATGTCCCCATGACGTCGAGACCTCAGGTCGGCTGAGGGCAAAAAGCCTCACCATCACTATGCTACCACTATGCAATTTTTTGTCTTTGCCTGTGAGCTGCGATCATTGTAAAAAATAAATAAAAAAATTGCATGTGTAGTGTCATTCCAAGGCACTTCCTTGCTATCGCTGTGATGTCCTGTGTGCAAAAGACCATACACAAGCAAACTCTAGCGTATACTTCAGTAAACCTGGTCGTATTTTAGGCTAACACCGGGATTTATTGTACTGACTGGTCTTGTGGTTAAACCTTGTATGACCATGATGACAGTATGACTAGTCTTATCAGGACACGTTACGACTAAACACTGTTCATAACCACTAGTCTTATCAGGACACGTTACGACTAAACACTGTTCATAACCACTAGTCTTATCAGGACACGTTACGACTAAACACTGTTCATAACCACTAGTCTTATCAGGACACGTTACGACTAAACACTGTTCATAACCACTAGTCTTATCAGGACACGTTACGACTAAACACTGTTCATAACCACTAGTCTTATCAGGACACGTTACGACTAAACACTGTTCATAACCACTAGTCTAATCAGGTCACGTTATGACTAAACACTGTTCATAACCACTAGTCTTATCAGGACACGTTACGACTAAACACTGTTCATAACCACTAGTCTTATCAGGACACGTTACGACTAAACACTGTTCATAACCACTAGTCTTCTCAGGACACGTTATGACTAAACACTGTTCATAACCACTAGTCTTATCAGGACACGTTATGACTAAACACTATTCATAACCACTAGTCTTGTCAGGACACGTTACGACTAAACACTGTTCATAACCACTAGTCTTATCACGACACGTTACGACTAAACACTGTTCATAACCACTAGTCTTATCAGGTCACGTGATGACTAAACACTGTTCATAACCACTACACCACGTTTACTGTGTACTGTTAAAGCTGACTTTTTCCGTGATGTGTTTTATTTGCGGTAACTTCGGTGCTGACAAATTTACCGAAAATAAAACGTCCCAAAATTTCGGTAGAACAGGTTCTGTATACATGTCGTACTAGTACACTTACTTGGAAAACGGGTTTTAGCGAAAATTTCCCTACACAGAACCGCCGATTTTGGCGAATTCCGAAAATATTGCACACCGAAAATTTCTGCTTTTACAGTATTATTGAGTACAACAGGAGAGCAACGTAGCGAATCAGGTCTAGCGGCAGATCTTCTTCGAGTGCGAGTCGAGAATCGAGAATCGAGAGTCAAGAATCAAGAAAGAGTTGAGAGAGAGGCAACGCAATATAAAGGGCCTGGGTAGCTATGGCAAACATGGACGCGCAAGTAGCTACCCAGACCAAATGAATAATGCATGACCTAATGAATTATTTGAATTAATATAATTATTGTAATTACTTGTGGGCCTAACATACCACTCTTCCATGAAAAAAGAACTCCGCGTCCTCGCGGAAAAAAGAGAAAGAACATCTTTTTAGGGAAAATAGTTTTTAAAAAACGGTAGTAAACCCAATCAAAAATGTAATGTAATGTAACGCAATCATAAATGTAATCGGCATTTAAGACACGCATATAATGTTGTAAATCTTGAGGCGAGGTGATCTAAGAAGAACGACAAGGACAACAACGAGGAAACGACAGGCACCCGGAAGACAACAACTTCCGAAGGGCCTGCCCGCTCACGCAATACGCTCACACATATGCTCAAAACAACAAGGAAGGCACTACACAAGAACAGGCGAAAACCGTCGAGGTGCGAAGAATCGAGTAATCCTTCATTAACAAGACAAATCCTCAGTTGCACACTCGCTCTGAAAGAGTGGGCGTGCTAGCAACATCATCGGGACAAACGGACCAAGACCCACAAGACACAAAAAGACGCACACACAAATGATATAATTCGCAAGTTCAAAAAAGGAGAAAAAGAAGCGCACACACAAGAAACAACAACGCACACACAACCTGGCAAGGACGATGGACACAAATTGGCACGAAAAAACGACTATTAAAGACTACCTTTTTCAGGCAATCATGACAAAACGATTAGGACAAGGACAAGGACAGCACAAGACAAACCAACGGTTGGCGCGGACAAAGATAGGCCCACGACGAGGGAACACACGAGGACGACGATTGGGTGGCAGGGTCGAACAGTGGCGGTATGGCGCGTGGGGTGGCATGGTTGGTGCGTGAAGTCGGTGAGGTGGTAACACGTTGGCGTCGTAGTAGCGGTGTCACTGTGTCGGTCGTGGTCGTGGTTGCGGGCGCGGTCGTAGTTGATGTTGGATGGGTGTGTTGTGTCGTCGCGGTGGTCGGTACGTCTGAATGCTTAGTTGTTGTCGAATGGCTGTTAGTAGGTTGTCGATCGAAGGCGTCGGTGGTGATGGTGCGGGCGTCCGTTTATCGTGGCATCTAGCGCCATCGAGGTGCGCCGGCAGATCAATGGCGGCGCCGTCGCTTGCAGCGAAGCTGGTGCCGACGGTGGCCGGGCACCGGAGATGGCGTGTCCGTGCGAGCAAACCAGCTCCGGCCCCGGGATGGCGACCCCCACGGCGACGGATTCCATGCAGGGGATGAAGGCGGCGGCGGCGTTTGCTGTAGGCGGTCAGCGACAGGCGGAGGCGGAGGCGTTGCTGGCGGGGAATCCGGCGGAAACGGAATCCGTAATGTCGCCACCAGGTCCGGGTGCATCGGTGAACCCTCGGTCATGTTACTGACATGCGAGAAACAACACCCAGAGCACACACACGAAAACCAAGACACGAGAACCCCAACAGAGAAAGAGAAAGAAAACAAAACAAAAGACACGGCCAATGAAGAATACGTATGTTCAAAGAGCATGAACTTAAACTAAAGCGCGAGACCGAGTATTGTATGTGTGTGTAGGCGCAGCAAGCGGTGGGCGTGTGGGCGCAGCAAGTGGTGTGCGCCTTGCAGGTCCCACTTGGATCAAACATTTCCGAAGGCGATTTCGATGGACTGTGCATGGTCGATGGCGGATAGGATTCTCAAATCGAGGTTCGATCGCATACGTAACGTCTGTCGGTTTCCTTACAATCTCCCATGGTCCCGACCAATACTTGAAAAATTTAGGCGAAACTTGAGGCGGCGGATTTTGATGTAACCAAACCTGGTAACCTACATTCAATGGGCTAGCGCGAGATTTTCGATCGTGACGGGCTTTAGAGCAACTTTGACTAGAATCGAGATGCTGTCGAACCAAATCGTAGGAAAAGCGCAGCTTCGAAACATCCTCTTGCAAATGATTCGTGTGTTTCCGGAAGTGAGTCGGCAGGCGGAGGACACAAAATATCAAGAGGCATGCGTGCTTCGCGACCAAAAATTAAAGAATACGTATGGATTATCCCATGAGTACGAGGGGTATACCGCCGAAAATATGAGAGATACGGTATACCCCGACTACGAATGGGATAATGCATTTATCCCAGGTCAGGTCAACCTTTTCCCAAAATCTGGACGGTATGAACTGTGCTATTCGTGCAGGATGGCATTGATGGTTGTGCCGGTACATGTACTGTGGGCGTGCTAGACAAGTTTCTTGAAGAATGTAGGCATGGTAAACTTGGTAAGAGGATAGGAGGAGGAAGACATCGTTCAGCTGTCATTATGAAGGAAGCGTCGGGCAAGATCAGAAGGATCTTTCTCCTTTGATCCATACATCTTACAATAAGATGTCCTTCCTTACACATTTAGTTACAGTTTATTGAGTTCAAGTAGATAAACACAACTCGTGTTTTGAAGTACAGTGGTATGTTGGCTCGTCAGCGCGTGCAATAGACGTTACATGTAGCTGAATCTGTGGAGCTTTGGAGCTGCCGTTGAACCAAACTTCCGTGACTAGTTTAGACTAGAGATAGGAGTAAGTGCTATTAACAATGGGTACATGTGCTGTGAATGATGCTTTACACAATCAGTCATGCAGCTAAGATTTAAAGCTCACCTTTTAGGTTGAGGACTTAAGGTGCAATTTGAAGTGCATTATTTATCAGTTACGAAGGAAACTGTCTGCTGATATACTAGTATGCCATTTCCAAATAAATTGTACTCATTCTAGATACAGTACTCTGCTGCTTATTCTTCTCAAATTTTTAATGATGATGCCAGTCATTCTTCTTTCCCATCGTGGGCCTTTCATGTATCGACTTTGCTCAGTGTTAGGACAATAAATTGAATAGTAACGTCATGCATTGACAGCACGAGTACTGTTGCATTGCAAGCACATAGTATAACAAATTTAACTTAAAAAAGCGCACGTAAGTTAGTTCTTGTTCTGTGTGTTGTGCAAGCGCATGTGGTGTCTGGGTGTGTGTGGATCCCATGTGTTCGACGTGCGCAGCAGTACTGTCACCGTACCATGCACTGCCTTTGCGGCAGGGTCGGGTCTGGTGCAGTGGCAGTGCACCGGCATACGTAGAACGCCTTGGGTCAAAGGTGGTACGAATGTGTACGAATGTATATTCCCCGGAATATCGTGCTATATTCCCCGGAGATAACGGCTGCTGATTGGCTGAATCCATGGTTTCCTACTGTACTATGGGATAAGGCGTAAAATTCGTATATGCGTGAACACTCGTGTTGTACGCTAATATAGTCGACGGAAGTAGCTCGTCCCAATTCGAATTCTCTTCATTCATGAAAATCTTCAAAATATTCTGGATGGTGCGATTTGCTCTCTCAACAACACCATCGCCTTGCGGATGATACGGAGTCGTTCGTGATTTGTGGATGTCGAGGCGCAGGCATAGCTCGCGAAACAATAACTATTCGAACTGTTTCCCTGATCAGTGTGAACGCGCTCGGGTAAACCATGGCGAGACGCAAACTCTTTGACAAAACACTGAGCGACCGTACATGCACGAATATCTGGCAAGGGATAACATTCGGTCCATTTTGAAAAATGGTCAACCACCACCAGAATGTATGCATTCTGTGACGACGAGAGTGGCAGTGGGTGGACCCATTAGGTCCATTGCCACTAGTTCGAGTGGTTTAGAAGATGACAAATGTTGTAAGGGTGCACGATCGACCGGATTCTTTGCTTTCGAACGCTGACATTCGGTACACGTGCGGCAAAATTCGTCGATCTCATCGCTAAACCTAATCTGAAAATACTTGTTGGCGACTAATGCAATTGTGCGCCTTGTAGCAAAGTGGCCGGTGACCGCAGTCGAATGTGCTTCACGAATAATGCGAGTACGAAATGCTTTAGGGACAACCAACTGACTGGCGTTAATCTGAACTCTTCGATAAATCAAACCATTGTCAACAAAAAGTTTACCTTTTTCGCTCCAGAGAGCGCGTGCGCCTGGATGAGTTGGTTGCTTGCGATTGTCGCTTTGTAACAGGTTTTTGATTTCTCTGAGATCAGGATCATTATCAGTAGCTTCTTGCCATTCCTTACATGCCTCATCACTGCCTAGAAAATGGAGCGAGTTGACCGCGGGCGACGCGTCATCGACTGGATATCTAGAAAGACCATCTTCGTTTCCGTTTCGCGAACCCGACAAAACCCTGTACGTGTTTGATTGTCTTCGGGATCGGCCAATCAGAAACTTGCTCTACTTTCCTTGCACTTGGTGTAACCCCTTCTTGCGAAATGCAATGTCCCAGAAATGAAACGTCTGTGCGGAGCAAATTGCATTTCCTAGGTTTAATCTTAAGACCTGCGCTCTCGAAAGCCTTCAAAACCGCTAAAAGATTTTCCGCATGTTCTGCTTGTCGGCGACCAAAAAACAATGATGTCGTCGAGATAGATTAAACACTTAACATACAAAAACCTTTAAGAACTGTATACATTAATCGTTGAAACGTAGCGGGTGCATTAGTGAGTCCGAAAGGCATTCTGCGAAACGTGTATAGACCGTGTGGTGTAACGAACGCAGTTTTTCTCGATCTTCAGGCGCTACCGAAACTTGCCAATAACCACATTGCAAGTCCAATGTCGAAAAGTATTTTGCGCCATGAAATGCATCGAGTGTGTCATCAATGCGCGGTAAAGGAAAAGCGTCTTTTCGGGTTACGTTATTCAATTTCCGACAATCTACGCAGAATCATGTCCCACCTCCGTCCTTTTTCGCTTAAACGATTTGACTGGCCGATGGTGAAGAACTTGGTTCGATTATCTCCTCTTCGAACATCTCATCTACAAGTACTAATTTACGCGTAAGGTTCGCTTTCTCCGGTGTTAATCGACGGGCGTTGTGGCGGATCGGACGATTGTCAGTAAGTGTAATTGTGTGATGTGTTTCGTCTGTCTTGCCAAAGTTATTGTCATCCACTGCAATTACCAATTGCATGCTTAAGAAAAGTCGTTGTAAATGCTTCCTTCGCAATATCGTCAATGACCTGCGATGTCGCCGAAGGATACGCACGAGCAGTCATCAGTCATATGTCAGTGGCGAGTTTTACTAAACATTCGTTTGGGGATCGTCTGCGATGGGGGGGGGGGGGTGGCTCACATGCGCGCACATGTTTTTTTCCTGTTCTGTATGACTTCCCTGTGTGTGGTTCACATGGAGAGTGTGCCAATGACTTTACACTACATGATGTGTATATGTTTCTTAATGTGGATTTACACTAAACCTCACAATAACTATACTCACACTCAATCAAGGAAAACCTGTTAGGGAAGATCTACAACTGCGAAACAACCCTGAAGCAGTTTTTCATACCTTGACCTTTGCCATTGCACCGACGATTTACCAGCTTACGGTGCATGGTAAGACTTGAGAAGTTAGTATTACAATATTCTGGTAAAGCACTACTCCCTGGATGTAACATAGACCTACCACTTGACTAAATTAATGATGCTTGATCACGGCTATTCGGCTTTTTTTTACCTGAAGCTTTGGCTGCTTCCACCTCCGATCCTGTCCCTTGCCAGTCTAATCTATTGCATCCCGTGTCCTTGTATTTGCGATTGATTCAGCCTATATCGGTATGCTCCGCGTCCAGTTTATCCTGCTTCAGTGATCTACCTCGTTTTTGACGGTTTTACCGGTTCTTGTCACCAGGGAGTAGTATATTAATGTCAATACTTCTCCCTGGTTTTACACGTGTGTGTGTGTGTGTGTGTGTGTGTGTGTGTGTGTGTGTGTGTGTGTGTGTGTGTGTGAGTGTGTGTGAGTGAGTGTGTGTGTGTGTGTGTGGGTGTGTATGTGTGTGTGTTTGTTTGTGTGTGTGTGTGTGTATGTGTCACTACTACTACTAGTGTGCGTGTTTCAATATCTGCCGACTGCTGCCCTGAAACTGTAGATTTCTATGATAAATGCATGTACCATGTATGAACGAGTTCTCTGATTAATTCCGATTTATTGCGTGTGTGTATGTGTGTGTGTCTGTGTGTGTGTGCCTGTTGCCAACGGGCTCGGCTGCTTGAAGGTGTATTGTTGTACCTACCACCTTTGTTGGTTTCAGGGTTCATATACTTTCTGTTTGAAGTATACATACCTGTTAACCATGGACTGCTTCTGGCTAGATAAACTCTTGTGTGATCAATGGTGCTAGTGAAGCTGATATCAGATCCACTCTGATTTAGCCACCCACACTAGTACCAAGTATTACCTTCACTGGGGGCAGGGGTACCTGCAGTTGGATCCCGGGACGGATACCCTGATGCCGTCAATCCTTTTTCTGCACCTTGTCCTCACCTACTTACTGAGGTGTGGTGAGCCCATAAGTGGGATCATTTCAAGTCCACCCTAGTTTGGGGATTTCAGGGGGTGTCGGCCGTTGGGTGGTTCAATGGCCAATTGAGTCATCTTTCCAAGATTCCTTTTGAGTCTCTCTCCCCTCTCCCGGGGAGACCCACGTGACCAGTTTTGGCAGTGAGCAAGTACAAGTACAAGTGTGTGTGTGTGTCTGTGTCTGTGTGAAAAGTATTTTGCGGAGAGGAAGCAGATCTGTTAGCTCCTGGTTCAACGTAGGCGGCATCCGTCGTGGCCACTCAAGGTGTCATGCTAAAGTTTGCCTAGTTATATTATTTCGATCCGTTCTGTTCTGTGTGTGGATCACTCTTGTCAGTTCATTTTGTTTCACCCACCCACCTCCAGTTTATCATCTCTCATTTACTTTGATAAAGTAAATAAAGGGGTGTTGGCCGTGCTCATTTCCGGCTACTCAGGGCTCTCGTTCTTCGTCCCTCGGACGTGACTATCCTCTTGGCTCCGCCAAGATCCTGCTCTCTCTCTCTCCGTAGCCTCTCACTTTGCTGGCCAGCACCCTCCTAACCGCAAGCTGCTGTGTGTTGTAGTTAATGTGTGTGTGTGTGTGTGTCTGTGTGAAAAATATTTAGCGGAGAGGAAGCAGATCTGTTAGCTCCTGGTTTTCTCTTTGTTGGCCTTCTCCACGGGGCGGCCCTGGCCTTCTGGTCAGGGTCGTCCCTGGATATTGACTGGCAGTAGGCTTTTCCTGCCTTGCAGCCGGTTCCGCGCGCGCGCGCGCGCGGAAGGACATTCAGTGAGCTGACGACCAGGGCGGGTAATTTGTTGCCGTCAACGTCTTCTTGCGTCCTTTCCGCATCCTCCGCAGTGGTGTGGCGAGCCCTCGGATCAACACCCAGCCAAAAACAATGCAGTGGCGTTCGGCAAAGCAAGTGGACTCCTGGGTGAGAAAGGAAACAGGTCAGCCTCGCAGAAATTTCTTCCTGCGCGGTGTATCGCTGGAATCGTAAATTTGTCCTTGGCCGTGCTGTTTGGACCTGAGTCGCCAGTCGTCGTGCGGCGATGGTGTAGTGCTATTAGCTTGCTGTGCACACTCCTCGTCGCTCGTGAAAGTACGTCTTGTGGAGCCCTTGTGGGACGGTCGGTGCCGACCCTCCAGCTCAAGAGTGTGTTTTCCTGATGAGTCACGAAGGCCGAAGCAGCACGCGTACAGACGTTTGTTGAACAGAACATCATGTTCACATTTATTTTTTATAATATTATAATTATTGTTCCTTTTTCAGTCGTTGCATTTTATAGTGGACCTGCAGCAGACTGTTCATCTGGTTTGTGATTTTTCTTTCCTCTGTTGGTGAGTTCTTTTCCATCAATATGGCAGCTTGTTTTGATTTCTTTTTTTCTTCAATTCATTCTGCTGTACTTCCTGTTTTGTTTTGCGCCACTGCCCCTCACCTTGCGCTCAGTTCTCTGAGTGGAGGGCGGCGTGACCCCACTGGGGTAGCTGATTGATAGTAGTAGTAGTGTGTGTATGTGTGTGTGTGCGTGCGTGCGTGTGTGTGTGTGTGTGCGCGCGTGCGTGCGCATGTGTGTGTGTGTGTGTGTGTGTGTGTGTGTGTGTGTGTGTGTGTGTGTGTGTGTGTGTGTGTGTGTGTGTGTGTGTGTGTGTGTGTGTGTGTGTGTGTGTGTGTGTGTGTGTGAGCATACAGCCAAGGGTTTCTTCGTCTTCATTGACCTGAAGAAGGCCTACGACTCCGTGCCCCGTGAGTGCCTCTGGCAGGTGCTCCCCCGTGCTGGTGTCCCCCCCCCCCCCATGCTTGCAGTCATCCGATCCTTCCACCATGAGAATGATGTATGCAGTATTGAGCGTGAGTAGCACAGAAGTGTATCCGTTTAGCGTCACCAACGGCTTGCGGCAAGGCTGCACTATGGCTCCTGTCCTCTTCAACATCTTCATGTGGTCAGTAGTCGCCAAGCGGCAACAGCAGGTCAGAGGTATTCCTGGCGTTGGTTTCGAGTTCAGTTGCCACTACGGTAAGGGTCAACTATATCGCAAACACCGCTGCCACTGCCCTAAAGGCACATTTCGCGGACCATTCCTCCCTGTTTGCAACATCGCATGCTGGTGCTGAGATTGCTTTGGACCTGTTCAACTCGACCGCTTCGGAGTTCGGCCTCACCGTGAGCGCGACCAAAACCAAGTTCTTGGTTGCGGGAGCTGGCGTCACGGCTGTGGACCAGGCGCCCATACAGCTTGCCGGTGTGGACATTGAGTGTGTGCCGGAGTTCAAGTACCTGGGGCGTATTATCCACTGTGGCGGCCGATCTTCGCAGGATAGCAGCGCTCGGGTGGCAAGGGTGTCCCGGGCTTGTGGTGCTCTGCAGCAATCTGTTTTCAGGAACAAGAACTTAGATCTTCATATTAAACGCTGTGTGTTTAATGCTTGTGTCCTGTCTCTGCTCCTGTATGGGTCCGAGTGCTGGACGCCGCTGAAGCAGGACCTTCGTCGCATGTCTATTTTCCACATGCGATGCGTGCGGTCGATATTGGGTATCACACGCCATCGTTGCTGGGATGACAACATATCAAACAACCAGCTGCTTGAGTGGTGGGGTGACTCTGAAACCATCGTCACCAAGGTTCAGCATCGGCGCCTCGAGTGGCTAGGCCATGTCGCCCGCATGGACGACGTGCGATTGCCCAAACAGTTGCTGTTCGGCACCCTGCCATCTCATCGCCCGGCACATGGCCCACGTCAGCGGTGGGAAGACTGCGCTGTAAAGAACCTCCGCTCACGAGACCTTGAAGCGGACTGGTACAGAGTGGCCTGTGACTCTCGCCCAGACTGGAGGTTGGCCTACACCTCGGACGCCCCGGATCCCCTCGTGCCGGCATCGGTGACTTGCCTCACATGCGCCCGGCACTTCGCACATCAGGGCGACCTCGCTAGGCACAAGTGCACGGCTGAACGGCAGAAGCCGGTTTCGGAGCAGAGAGGTGCATGTCAGTGCCCTCGGTGTCATCGTTGGTTCCGGAGCCGCGGAGGCTTGGCTGTGCATCGTTGCTTCGCTTCTACCTCGTGCCCAGTATGGACCGAACCGGCTTCTGTTGTCACCGGTGACACTACCGCTCGGAGTTGCTGCAATGCTCACTGTGACACCTGCAATCGTTGTTTCCGCTCAACTCAGGGACGCAACCGCCATCGCTGCTGAACGCACTGCCACCGTCCAGAGAACGGGACAAGTTCCCGCATATGTGTATCTGCTCTCGCCGGTTCCGACTAGTCTCGCATCTGGAGCACCATCGGGTGGCGCGCTCTTTCTCTCTCTCTCTCTGCTGCCCTTCCGGGGCCCACGTGACCCTAGTGGTAGTGGCTCTACAGGACAGGACAGGTGTGTGAATGTGTGTGCGTGCTTTCTATACTGGTTACCCCAGCAAGTGTAGGGTGTGCATAGGTAACTGTCTTGGCCGTCCTATTCTGATGTACTCCGTGTGGTGTGGACCAGGTGTGGATTGGGGTGGTCGAATCACATGGCTTCGCCAGTTGTGTGGATTAGACAGTTATCTGGCGCTTATCTTGATCTGTTTCAATCAGAATCAGATCCGCTATCGTTGCTATAAAGAGAAAATCAGTGCATTTGCAGATTTGCGCGTGTGTGTGTGTGTGTGTGTGTGTGTGTGTGTGTGTGCGCGTGTGTGTGTGCGTGTGTGTGTGTGTGTGTGTGTGTGTGTGTGTGTGTGTGTGTGAGAGAGAGACCACCATATGGCTCGCAGTAAGCTTCTATTTGATCGTCCATTTTGCCTCAGGCCTCGCCCTGTGGCGAAACACGATGCAGCTGTGGTCGAAATGATGGCGGATCGCCCCGTTACTCCTGAGCTGGATCAGCCACCCACTGTTGCCGAGCTAGAGGCTGCACTGCAGACCATGAAAGCAGGTAGAGCTGGCGGTCAGTCGGGCATTCTACCAGACATGGTCTTACATATTGGCAAAGACCTACACAGTCGCATCCTGACCATCATGCGTAAATCCTGGCTCGAAGGCACTCTAGTCGATGATTGGTGTGATGCAGTGGTTGTGCCCATCCCCAAGAAGGGAGATCTACACCACTGTGATAACTGACGCGGCATCAGTCTCTTGGACGTTGTAGGCAAGCTGCTTGCCCGTATTCTGCAACACCGCCTGAAAGCTATCGCTGAAGACGTGTTGCCAGACTCTCAGTGCGGCTTCAGAAAGGGACCTGGCTGCGTCGATATGGTGTACGTGACACCGTGTCCAGCCCAAAATGTTGTATCGCTCTTGTCCGCGGCACTCACTTTGTTATCACCCGTTTTGAGCCCTCTGGTTTCAAAGTAGCTATCATACAGCACTGTTTTAAATTACTACCACCCCGCATCACACACATACACACACACACACACACACACATACACATGCACACACATACACATACACACACACGCACGCACACACGCACGAACACACACACACACACATACACACACACATACACATCCACATGCACACACATACACATGCACACACACACACACACACTCACACACAAATACACATGCACACACACACCCACGCACACACACACACACACACGCACGCACGAATACATACACGCACACACACATACACACACGGGTAAAACAAGGTCTAGGAAAAATTGGCAAAGCAAAACGGGAAATTTTCTTAACGTGCTGGTTAACGGATACCCTTTAGCAGCCATGATTAATTTTTTGCGCAACTAATACTTTCACATAAAACAATATTTTAGTATATCTGTTCTCAGGTTGTGTTGCTGCATGACTGCACTAACTCGCAGCACCCTTTTCGTTTGTGCTTTACCCGTTTGGGCACCCACTGTGTCACCTCCGTAAAGAGGACAATACTACGCTTTTCCTTACACGTACGACTCACTTTGTAAACCTTTTCTTATAATCACACAAATACCGAGAACAGGGACAGATCAATAAAGAACACATTCTAATCAACAAGAGAAATTCTGAGCTTGTGTCTGTTACGAGGGTTGTGCCACGGGGCACTGAGATCTCACCAAAACATTGGTCCTTCGAGCCGGATTGTCTGCGGAGAGGGTCGGGCAGCGCCACACTCGAACTAACTACAGACTCGAGTAGACGAGCTAGACGCCGAAGCGGAACGAATCACCTCGGAAGAGCTCGCAGAAGTAGAGCGAAAGCTGATCCGCAAGAAGCTAGAACTCCAGAAGACGTTGAACAGAAACCGGTCAAGCGGCAGCAGTAATGCCAGTGTCCGGACCAGTTCTTCTCGTCGATAACGGGAGACCCGCGACGGATAGGAGCTGACATGCACGGATGGCATTAGCCTAGCTGAGCGCGCGCGACGCGCCGAGCGAGCGGAGAGAAGCCAACGGACAGATCCAGGATCTGTTGCTGGACACACCAAGGTGAGCAGGCTTCAGGAGCGAATCCAGTGGTACACACCCTACCCCTGCAAGGCAGTCACACGCCATGAATCTCACCACGCACCATTTCATGGCGAGGCAGTCCACTGCTAAGGACTTGCTTCAGTTCTCTGGACATGCCGACGAGTGGCCAGCATTTATCTTCGCATTGGAGCACACTACCAGAGGGTGCGGCTTCTCAAACGGTGAGAACCTTGGATGATTACAGCAAGCGCTACGCGGAAAGGCCAGGGAAGCCGTGCAGGGGATGATGACTCTCTCCGACAATGTAGGGGAGGTCATCTCCATCTTGAGGATGAGGTTCGGCCACCCGGACCAGATTGTCCAGAACCTCATTCTGAAGCTGAAGTCACAGAGAGGTATGAAGTCGGAGGAGGCCATCGTGGCACTGATTGAGATCAGCGCCCTGTGGCGCAACCTTGTTGCCACTATGCGCAGCACGAAGTGCACCGGCCTCCTCTACAACTCTCAGTTGGTCAAGGAGCTAGCTGGCAAGCTGTCTGGGGGGGGGGGGAGGGCTTTGGTTTCAATGGGGAGAGCACGTGCTAAAAACCGTCATAGACCCGCACCTGGACACCTTCTTGGCCAGGCTTGAACAGAGGGCCAAGGCTGCATGCCTAGTCGCTCAGCCGATCCCATGTGACGCCACTCATGCCACTCCACGCACAGGCCTAACGCTCACAGTCGTGGAGGCCACCGCTAGTAAGCCACATTACCTCTTCTCTAGCAAATCGGGGCACACCACAAGTAGCTGCCTCCAGCTAGCCGTGGAACCACTTAACGCCCGCCGCCAGTTCATTAGTGACAAACGGCTGTGCTTCCGCTGCCTTGGCGAAGGCCACCTCGCGAGGGTTTGCGAGGAGAAAGCCTGCTCATGTGGCAAACCCCACCATCCTCTACTACACCGCGATCAGCGCGGAAGTGTAGCACCGCTAGAACGCACATCGGAGATGATATACACCTCGGCAACCCACGTGTCGGAACACAGTGGACGGGTGCTGCTGAGGGTGATGCCGGTTACGGTACGAAACGGAGACACAGAGGCTGATACGTACGCACTCCTGGACGAAGGCTCCACAGTGTCCTTGATTGAGAGCGAACTAGCGGAGGAACTTGGGCTTGCAGGAACAACTCGGCCCCTGAGGCTGTCATGGACGGATGGCAAGCAGCACCAGGAGTCCAGCTCCAAGGTAGTAACATTCAGCGTAGCTGGCAGGCAGAGACAGGACAGCTTCACTTTAACCAACGTTCACATTCATGCCAAGTTCAACCTGACAACACAATAAATGAACCCTCAACGGTTCAACAATTGCCCCACCTGGAGGGACTTGACCTACCAACGTTGCTCAGGGCCAAGCCCAGACTCCTAATCGGACAAGACCATTACAGCTTGATTGCACCACGGGTGACCGCCGAGGGCCCGCCAAACGCACCCGTAGCCACACATACCAAGCGAGGGTGGGTTGTTCACGGCGAAATGAGTGCCCGCCACTACAGAATCGACGAAGGCGTGCTTCTGTCCAACTGGGGTCTCGTTAGCGACCTCCAAGACCTGATCAAGTAGTAGTTCGCCCTCGACTCCTTCGGGAACAAGCCCACGGAAATTCGCAGCAAGGCTGACGACCGCGCACTCCAGCTGCTAGATACTCTCACCACACGCACCGGACGCCGGGGGCCAACGGGGCTACTCTGGCGTGAGGACGACATCACCCTTCCACGGAGCAAGGCAATGATTGGGCGGCAGAGCTAGACCAGGTGGCCACCGTAGAAAGGCCACGGTGCTACACACCGCTGATTACAGTCGCTACCGACATCCAGCTGCACGTGTTCCGAAGCAAGCGAGAAAGCATAATGGCGCCGGTGCGTACTTGAGAGTAGCGAACCATGATACTCAGCTGGCAGTGTCCCTAATCGCAGCGAAGGCACGCGTTGCTCCAATAAAACCGGCCTCGATACCCCGTCTGGAACTCCAGGTCCTCGCCTCGCGACTATCCTGTACCGCCCGGGAGCAGCTGTGTATCTCAATTCCACGGGTCATATTCTAGACGGACTCCAGAACGGTGTTGCTGTGGATACGCTCGGACACACGACAATACAAACCATTTGTGGCCCAGCGGATCGCGGAAAGAACGGACACAACTGAAGTAGACCAGTTGCACTGGGTACCAACAAGAGAGAACCCAGCTAACGATCTCTCTAGAGGCATCTCTGCCCAGCGCTTGCAGCCGGACGATCGCTGGTTGGGCGGCCCGGACTATCTGAGGCAAGGCGAAGCAGACTGGCCCGCCGAGGAGACTCGTACGCCGGACCTTGATGATCCCGAGCTGAAGCATCTGTTCAGTGGCGACAACGCAGCAGCCGGAGACAGCTCAGAGCCACCCAACCCGAAGGCAGTACAACCAGAGATCAAACGATTCTCAAACTGGTGTTGCCTGGTAAGAGCAACCGTCTGGGTGCTACGCTTCACTCGCCACCTGAGACACAGAGAAAGAGACGCTGCCAAGCCGTCGGTGACAGTCCCCTGGGCTGCGAGCCGCGGAGAGTCTTTTGATGGAAAGCTGCACAAGCAGAAGGCTTCCCCGAAGAACTCGCTACGCTCCGCAATGGCAAGGCAGTCGACAACGACAGCCGCCTGGTCCAGATGACAACCTTCATCTACGACTATGGCATCATGTGCTCTGACAGTTGCGTACGGAACGCAACGGTTGGAAACAAGAACCTGCGCCAACCTGTACTGCTCCCGCCAAAACACGCCTTCACTAGGCTGCTTATGCAGCAACACCATGTCTGGTCACTACATCAAGGATAGGATCGCGTAGTGAACGAGCTGCGTCAGAAGTACTGGGTACCCGGTATCCGTGCAGCGGTAAGAAGCACCTGGAGCGAGTGCCAGCATTGCTAGGATCTCCGTGCCAAACCGCAGCCACCAATCATGTCTGCCCTGCCAGAGTGCCGCACTGACGCCTTTCAGCGACCCTTCACATGGACAGGACTGGACTACTTTGGCCCGCTGTCTGTCACTGTTGGGCGCAGACATGAGAAGCAGGACGGCGCTCTCTTCACTTGTCTCGCCAACCAAGCCGTTCACGTGGAGCTAGTGCACCACCTGTCCACCGACTCAACGTTAATGGCTATCCGGTGAATTATCAGCAGGCGAGGCTACACACTGGTGATCCACTCAGACAACGGAACCAACTTCAAAGGCACCGCCAAAGAGCTCCACCAGGCCATTCGGGAGCTGAATGAAGCCCAACCCGCGGCACCCCACACAGGCGGAGCCTGGGAGCGGCTCATTGGATCCATCAAGATCGCACTTCACACACGCTCTATGACTGGACGTGCTGTCGTAGAGCTCTCATGCCTCCTGCACTTCTGCGCTGCAGCTAGCCGCACTGTTTTTTCTTCTCTTTTTCTTGTTTTTGTTTTGTTTTGTGCGTCCATGGACCATCCACCTTTGTTTCTACTCGGATAGCACGATAGTTGCTAGGTTTGAATATAGTCTTCTTCGCTTCCCTTCAGTTCCTGTTTACATGTTCATGTTAACTCTTCCACGGTTTGTTACCATGGGGGAGAATGTTTGCTGCATGGCTGCACTAACTCGCAGCACCCTTTTCGTTTGTGCTTTACCCGTTTGGCTATCCACTGTGTCACCTCCGTAAAGAGGACGATACTACTTAAGTACTTCCTCCGCGTCATCGAAATTGTCGCAGTTTGACTTTTGATATAAAACGGGGTATTTAACTTTTACTCACCAGCACTCGTACCACAGGTAAGGAATCGGACATAGGCGATGGTCATCAGTATAGGGTGATGGCAAAGTTCTATTTTCTGTTATTGGAAGCTGGAATTTTTGAACTAGACGCAATTTCTTCGCTGATGTCGCTGCGATGGTAATTTCGACTCGGTGAGATCAGTCAGGCGTTGCAGTCTGCACATTTCTCGTGCTTATGGCCATTCACTCAAGCCTCATCACTGTGTTACCTTAGCTGGGGTGAGAATGACTTTGTGGAACAAGTGGCAGCGCTTGGAGAAACATCGAGGGGTCAGCAAACTAAATGCCTGCAACAGCGATAAATTTGTCGCTCTGGCCGAGACACTCAGTACATGATTGTACCGGCAAGAGCCGTGTAGACTCTACATATGTACATGTAGTGCTAGTGATGCACGCGCAGGTGCCGTACCATGGTATACCAGTGAATCAGGGCCGGGCAGTGATGCTGAAAAAGAGGGCGCGCTGGACGTGATAGTACACTTACCTGCATGAGCTGTGACCACACAGCTAAAATAAATGGGCATGCCACGGCTAAAAAATGTTCATTTCAAGATCGAGGTGATTCCGCCGACGGTAATCAACCGACCTCGCAACGATCGTGTATTCTTACTAGGCTTCGTTGGTGGTGAAGTAGAAATCATCCAGAGCTAGCAGACGACAAGCATAGCAGCTCTTGTCCTGTGGAGAAAGTCAAAGCGTTTGAGATGAGGCGCGACCAACTTTCAACCTTCCTTGAAATATTTCGGAACGATATTTTTGCGTCCATTGACATCAGCGACGACGAGGAATTCATCTCTGCATGATAACTCTCAGTCCAACTGTCCTGGAACGTTACTCTAGGCTTCAGACTATCATACTGTGTAATAAGTTTTGAATGGCTTAGCTTATGGAGTTGTCAGTAACAAGTGACAAGTCACTAGTCAAACTGCGACAATTTCGATGACGCGGAGGAAGTACGCTTTTCCTAACATGGACGACTCACTTTGTAAACCTTCCCTTATAATCACACAACTGCCGAGAACAGGAGCAGATCAATAAAGAACACCTTCTATTCAACAAGAGAAATTCTGAGCTTGTGTCTGTTACGAGGGTTGTGCCACAGGGCACTGAGATCTCATCAAAACAGGTTGCATATTGATATCACATTGTGATTCTCAAATTGATTCGTGACTGTTAGTTGGAGAGGTAGATCTACTAGATGCGAAAATGCAACAACAATGCAGACATCCAGCGTGGAGTTGTAAATAATTGACTCCCGCCTGGAATGCACGATCCCAGCAGTGTTGTTCTGTACTGACTGGATCATCGAAATCCAGACGGGTACCATTTTACTACCGGTACATGAGATTAACGAGCGGGTACCCAGGTACCCAGTACACCACTAGAACAAAACCAGTTCTTCACCAACACATACATCTGGCGTTTTAAACAGTGCTGCCAAACCGTCCGATTTTTCGGACAGTGTCCGGCTCTTCCGAAAACCGGTCCGAAAAAGGAAACGTCCGAAAAGTAGCCAAAAATGCCAGGGATCAGTACTTTCCTATTCAGAAGTCCTGTATTTTCTTTTTTCAGCGCAACTGAAGGCACAAATCACTGTCATGTGCTTCTAAAAGGCTAGCGCTTGGCGGTGGAAGTGCAAAGTACGAAGGCATGTACACTGTACAGTGTGTGACCACGCTCATGCATTACTAGGATTACAGAATTCAGGCATGGCAACCGATTACTTCGGTGTGCAAGATCAGTTACCATGGCAACGAAGCGAATTTCCATGCTATTTTGGGCGGTATTTTGAATTCTCCGGAAAATATTGCAGAGGAGAAAAATTCGCACCATGTGGCCAGCCTTGGCGATGAACGGTGTCCGATTTTGGGCGAAAATTATTTGGCAGCACTGCGTTTAGGTCTGTACACGTGCTTGAAGCGGCCCACAAGTAAATCAAATAATGGCTTTACCTTTATCAGACGACCATCCTGGCTATCGGCTTCACTGTTTGTGAAGGGCAGGCATTGCACGATGCGTTGGAAATGGTTGCGCATCACAGTGAGGGCCTGAAATGCAAGTGTGCCGACTGTAGCGTCAAAGCTCCAATAATAGGTTCATTTGGGGCTTGTCCACCAGACCACTCAGTAAGTACAGAGCAATAAATATCTTCATCTCTGCCCCTGTCACTGGCATGCAGGAACGCAGGCTGGAAAATGGCCCGGCCGTGGAACGGGCTATGCACTGCGCCGTATACCGGTTGGTTTCGGTGACGAGCAGCTGCCAGAATTACAGTACATGTACAAAGTATAAGTTCAAAAACCAGTATGCTGTGGCATCATCTGCTGGCTGTACTGGTATTCCAGGCCGTGCAGAGAATTCAGGAATAGTAGGTTTGTCATTCCTTGTCACCCAAGCTGCATCGTCACGTGCTGCAGGAGAATTATTTGGTCCGACTTTGTACACAAGTTTTTGCATTAATAAACCATTCCTCATGATCAGCATTCGTGTCTGCGTCCTAGATCGTGCGCTGGCGTAACTTGTGCTGCTGCGCCCTACTCAAGCCCGACATCGACATCTCCGATATCCTCAGGGCCGTCCAATGCGACCACGGCAGTAGGTACGACATCCACCACGGCGGACACGTCCGCGAAATTTGTTCCGTCACGATCGCGGACGGCTATGTCCGCATCTGAGTCATCTCCTTCACTATCGCAGCTCCAGTCATCACTGTCGGAGTCGATGATGGACTGGATCACTTCTTCAGCCGGCATGCGGCGTCTCGCCAGGCCATGTCTGAGTGACAGCTAAAGAAATTGTTCCGGAATCGAAATTATGTTTTTCGAGTGCGCTCTGAATGTACGAGCCCGCGCCCGTACTTTGAAACACGGGGTGAGGTCTTATCCAGTAGGGGGAAACCCCTAGTTTCCCCTCGAAGAGCCATAATCCGTCGTTATCGGCCACGGTCTGTATAACCGTATATTGGGTGTATTTTGTCATGGTCTCGAATGAGTCATGAAGATCAAGGAGGACTAATATTATTGCACCACGGCTCACTAGAATCACCCTGGACACATCTGTACAAGTCAGACATCACTCATGAGCACTACACCACGTGATGCGAATTTTCGTTATCGCCTGACCCAAAACGGCAAAAGGAAAGCATTGTTATGTGTCAGGACTGCATATGCACGCGT
The DNA here is from genome assembly GCF_964019385.1 of Sycon ciliatum. Classification (NCBI taxonomy): domain Eukaryota; kingdom Metazoa; phylum Porifera; class Calcarea; order Leucosolenida; family Sycettidae; genus Sycon; species Sycon ciliatum. The sequence goes on from NC_088644.1 coordinate 48,117,773, forward strand.
GACTGTGGAGGCAGCCGACGAGGAGAAAGTAGCCAATAAGGCATTCTGGCCTGACATGCTTTCGCACACCATCCGACCCTGGCGCTTCAAAAGTGACAGCTTTGGCACCAGCACAAACGATGTCGCAACAGCTAGCGAATGATGGCCAATTCCCACCTAAATCCACTGGCTCGGCCCTACTACCCGCGCTGCCAGGAAAAGCTAAACTTGTTCTCCATTAACTGCCGCTCCGTTCTCAACAAATCCGCAGAATTGTCGGCTATTGCCGAGATCCACAGACCTGACATTATCTGCCTCAGTGAAACCTGGTTAGCTCCAAGTGTCGCTCTTAGTATCTCTGGATACACCACCTTTCGGCGTGATCGACCTCCTAGCGAAAACAAGTCTGGTACCGCCTCCAGGGGATATGGTGGAGTCGCTATTCTCGTTCGTGATCATCGTTTCAGTTGTATCCAACTTCGCAACGACCTCAGTCGCCCTACCTGTGAAACAGTGTGGGTGGAGCTTAAACCTTGTTCCGGCTCCCCAAAGCCTATTATTGTCTGTAGTGCCTATCGCCCACCCTCTGCCAAAAGCACAGAGATAAATCACTTCTGTAACATGCTCACCGATGCCCTGGTCACTATCCCCATGTCCTCGTACCACGTCATACTGACCGGAGACTTCAACTGTAAGCACCAGCACTGGTGCCCAACTGACTCAACGTCCCCCGCGGGAGCTGCGCTCTACCGCCACCTCACCTGCTTCGGACTAGAGCAGCTTGTGAATACCCCAACGCACACAACACCTGCAGGGACCCAGTCGTGCTTAGACCTTCTCTTCGTCAACAACCCCCAGCTTGCAACGGATATTAACACGACTTGCGCTCTTGGATCCTCGGATCATCTGACCGTGTCATGTTGGTTCGAGCTCTCACCATCGCCTGGCCAACATCTGCAGCAAGCACCACGCAAACATTTCCCTTACCGCTATCGTCATGTCCCCTCTCACTGCTGGGACTCTCTTAATTCCGATCTCTCTCATTGTGACTGGTCATTTCTACGACCAGGCAATTCCCCAACTGTTGACGACGCAGTCGATCGATTTTCAATCGTCCTGGAACAAACCTTCCAGCACCACCTCGCTGATTTTTCCACCCATTCTTGTCGGTCAAACACACGCACATCGTCTGTGACATCCAATCCACCCTGGGTGTCGACTGTCCTCGTATCTGCGGTGAAACGTAAACGAGACCTCTTCAGTGTCCAACACCTGTCAATATGGAGGCCTACCGAGTTCAACGCAACTTTGTCAAATACCTATCCCGTAAAACCTACCGCTCTTACATCAGCTCCCTCTCTGCAACAATCTCATCACCCAATCGTCCTTCTCTCTATCAGTTCATTCGCACCCAGCATCCCAGTGTCTCTCGCGCCCCAATCCAGTGCTTGATTGATCCTGATGGCAACCGTCAGTCTGAGGCAAAGTCCATTGCGGACACTCTGAACAAACAGTTTGTCTCTCCCGGCCTTCCCGACGATCTGAACTGGGTTATCCCGCCCCTGCACCCAGCTCCAGAGCTGCGCGCTCCACTTCTGGAGGTCTTTACAACAACTGGTGTGGTCCGCAAACAACTGAAACGTCTTAAGAGCTGCAAGTCTCCTGGAAAAGACGGTATTCCAAATGAAGTCCTTAAACTGCTGGTGCCTTCCTTGTCGTATCCCCTGTGCTTGCTCTTCAACTTGTCATATCGTGCAGGAGTCTTCCCATCTGCGTGGAAATCTGCTATTGTTGTCCCGATCTTTAAGAAAGGACAACGCTCCCAAGCTGTTAATTACAGGCCCATCTCCCTCCTACCAACTATATCCAAGGTCTGTGAACGCATCTTCTATGAATCTCTCTACCACCATGTCACCCCTGCCCTCTCCTCTGCACAATCCGGCTTCTGTCGTGGCGACTCAACTACTTTGCAATTGACACGCTTAATCCAGGATATTTACGGACATCGTAACCTGAAGAAGCATGTAGGTCTTGTCTTTTTTGATCTGTCAAAAGCGTTTTATACAGTCTGGCATCGAGCCCTACTTGCAAAGCTTGAGTACATTTTTCTAGTACGTGGTACAGCTCTGCAGTGGCTGTCGTCATATTTGTCGTCCCGTCATCAAACTGTCCGTGTCTCTGCTTCCTTGTCCGATCCTTTACCTGTAGTGTCTGGTGTTCTACAGGGGTCCACACTGGGTCCACTCCTTTTCCTAACTTATGTGAACGATCTGCCCTCTCTAGTTCCAGACGTCAGCCTTTTTGCTGATGATACTGCACTGTTGTGCTCTGACAGCTCGCCGTCCAACCTCGTTACCTCCATGCAGATCGGCATTAACTCCACCATAGCATGGATGGAAGCTTGGAAGCTGAGGCCCAACATCGCGAAGACCGAAGCAATGTTCATCAGCCCATCGCCGCCTACTCAGCCGTTGCACTTTCCAGGAGCCAATGCTAACGTTAAAATTGTTCATGAACACAAACACCTTGGTGTTATATTCGACAGCCATATGTCCTGGTCCCCACAGGTCCAGTCAGTATGCAAGCGAGCTAGCTCCTCCCTTAGCATGTTGCAACCTCACTGCCACCATTTAAATGACCATTGCCGAAAATTGTTCTTTACCTCGTATATTCTACCTATATTTGATTACTGTGACACAGCGTGGTGCGGTCTGTCTCAGGCCCTTGTTCAAACTCTGGAAATACACCAGCGTCTGCTTCTAAAAATCCTGTTTCGCAAAAATTAAACATTCTCCTCCCAACGTCTCTACAGTTTAGCTTCAGTATCTCCCCTCTTAGAGCGACACCAGCAACATCTTTGCATCCGTGTACACATGATCTTATTAGACCTGGCTCCAAAACACTTTGCTAAGTATAACTGGTTTGTGTCCACCAGATCAACACGTCATTCCTTCTCATTACCCCGTGCTAATACCTCCCTGTTTCTGAAATCTCCTATCTTCTCTGCGTACACTCTCTGGTCTTCCCTGCCAACTAGCCTTAAAGCATCCCCAGACATTAAGGAGTTCAAGCTTGAGCTTCTTCGTCCTAAAATTTAATCTCACCATTTTCGTCATGCCTCCCCTTGCAGTACTCCCTTTTTTCTCTCCTTATTATTCAGTTCGCCGTGGTTGGCTACCACCCGACTTCTCATATATATTGGCAGTCTTCTGACGAGCCAGGAGATGTTGAATTAATAATGTTAATAATGTTGAATTAATAATGATTGTGTATAGTGCAATCCCGTTGCCAACCCGTCTCAAGTACTGTGGTGCACTCTCCAAGGATTATGCATGTAGATTCTTGGTGTCACCACAGACACAGCGCGGGATGGAAGATCCTTGAATAACGTGCCAGGATAATCGGAGACTGGATGGGCTTCGCACAGTTTGTATGTCAACATGTTTAGATCATGTGATTGGTCAGGTCTCTGCTCTACTCAGAGAGTCTACTCCGGCTAGTCTTACAAGCCATTCATTGTCTGCACAGCCACAAGCCTGTCACAACACCGTGTTGTCAAAGACAATCCAAAGAACGAACCTATTCAAATTCAACCAATCCACAACGTACCTCCTAGCAACCAACCCGTTGCAGTGTCTAAGCTGAATGCTTATGCCACGTTAGAGCGACTACTAGGCGCATGCGTGGAATAAAGTGCCCCGGAGACGCTGCGCTTGTTCAATCACATACATTAGATGCTGTCGTTCCTCCACTGTCTCTCTGAGATTCACTGTAGTACAATCCATGCTGTCTACTGATTCTTTGCTTTTCCTAAGACTAAAGACTTGCGCCAAGATGCCTTCGTACAGATTTCATTCCTCATTGCATTCAAATGATGTTGTGGTGTCCTCTGACGGACGCGAAATGACACGAGTAGCTAGTGCTACCGACGCCACACAAACCCAACCTGCCGCTGCCGCTGCCGCTCAAACTACCCTATCAGCTCCTGCTCCAAAAACGCATCGAGGTAAGTACGCGTGCCGGCGTGTACGCGTATGTCATGTGTGTGTGTGTGTGTGTGTGTGTGTGTGTGTATGTGTGTGCGTGTGTGTGGTGGGTGACATTGAGTTCGTTGAAAAGATCACTTCTTATCTGAATGGACGTGTGGCTCTTTCTCTCTCCCACAGTCTACTGGATGTTGTCTGAACACACACTAGTAGGCATGTGAAATGTGCACGGTAGATATCTCTAACTTGCTTATAGAGAATTCACGAGAATGCCACGTCAAAAGTATCTAGTACTCCACGTACAGTGCTGCCCAATGAAATCCAGTCGCGTCACTCAAGTTTGCACCTTGCATTCTTTCCCAGCCCAGTGTTAGCAGGTCTAGGGCTACGGAAAGTCCGGCGCGTACTCGAGTGAGGGGAATAGATTTCTTTGAGCAACGCTGTCGTATCCAATAATACGGAGTGAATTGTGAGGTTGTCAGACTGTTTTGGCGATAGAAGTGCTCTGGCATAGGATTCAGTTTAGGCCCACCAGAACATACTACAGTGTAGCATGATGTAACGCAGTGGGTGGTGGTCGCACTACTAGTAGCATGAAACCAAGAAAGTAGGTCAGCTATTGTGGATCACGTAGCAGAGTATGAATGAATGTGAGTTTCCCTACTGTATGCCACATGTAGACCAGGTACATAGTCGCATTTGTATTCCACTGGTTTGGGCAGTGGAGATTTCTGTGCCCTTGCACATGGCTTGGTTGATCACAGTATGACCGTGTTTGGGGTCAGCAGATCATGTCGTGATCTCGACGTGCCGTGCATTGCATAGGCCACTGTACTGATCACTTAGTTGATTCCAAAATTGCACTTTGTTTGGGGTCTGTAGAGTGTTGTGTGGACTGTGGTGTCTCTGGTCTAGTCCCCAGTATATCTACTCACCAGTGCTATGCACAGATACAGAGACAGATGCCACGCAGCATAGACTCTGATCAGGGCCTGCTGGAGAGCCGGGTCACCCGGCTGGGGAACTGCACGACCTGGCTGAACAGACAACACCGGGTCCAGTCTGACCCGGCTGAATAATGTCTCAAACTGACAATGGATTCCTAAAATACCGGTATTTTACAACTCGCGGACCCCATCTGTTGCAAATCTAGCGCAACCGTACACACGTACACTACAGTCTACAAGCGACAGAAACTCGGCTAGGGTCAACTGGGGTCAACTGGTTCGAGCGCGATCTGGCCAGCGGCGAGCATGTAGTGACTTCGTACCCGTACATGCATTTTTGTATACATAAATCATTTTTCGTAAAAATGGCCCCTGTATATATTTTCACGTGAAAGAAATAAACTCTCTCTTTGGCCCCAACTTCGTTGTGGTCTGGTTGGCCATTGTAGCCGTCATGGTTGACGTAAAACACCATAAGCAGGTAGTCGGGACATTCAAAGTCGATGGGGCAGCGCAGGCAGTCAAAAGCGTAACTTTGGCTATAGCTTTTGACACAGTTGCAAGTTTTCAGCCGACTGGTGATTTGGACGATGGAGCCCGCAGCGAAGAGAAAAAGAACTCACGCTTTCCAAGAATCTTGGAAGAAAGGTCGACCCTGGCTGGACTACGACCATGCCAGTCTATAGTTCGCCTTGTTCTCTAAAATTTCCGATTTCCGGTAATAAATTCGCCTTTCAGTTTTCCTGCGTTTTGAGCAGGCTTTTTGGTTGTTTCTCTGCTGGATGATCTGACCCGGCTTGACCCGGCTGGCCTGCATGCGCCAGGTACACTCTGACCGGGCTGTGTTGAATTTCTAGAGCAGGCCCTGCTGATGTCTGAGACTTCGCTACAAGTAGAGTCCTTGGTGTATGTTGTATCAAAGTAATGTTTATCTATGACGTAACAATTACACGTGTGTAGGTAGATCTACGTAGGCTAGGCTGTGTAGCTAGCGAACACTGCACTAGAAAGAGTCAGTACCGATTACAGTCATCCACAGTAATACATTTTGTATCAGACTATGAACAGTCTACTGCTTTCTGTAATGTTCCATACATCAACAGAGCGCTAGCAAACTAGAGGTCAGAGTTCAAAGGTTCAGTCAGTTGATCCCTCACATTTTCCCGTCGCGCTGCTGAATACTTTCTGGTTGTTCGTCAAGACTTTCGTCCGTTCCTTGCAGTTCATTAGTAGTCTTGTTCATGTCCAAGGAACATCAGGGAGGAGGTTTTGAAACTCAGCCATAGGTACTGGACTAGAGTATTTGTATGTTGATGTTTTACTTCAGCAGTGCCCTTCCTCGTCGTGTAAAGTTTCAATTGAAATATTTCCAGCAATTCAGTTAGTCGAGTGGGAGTAGTTCGTAGTGTTTCTTGTGATCAATGGAAGCGAGACGGAAGGGGACCATCATAGACTGTGAGTAAAAACAGGTTTCTTCCCAATACCTACGCTTTGCCGTCGTTCATCTCCTTTGTTTTTGAATGCCGTTTGTCGTGAACCTTCGTCTCTGTCCTAGTCTCGTGTCACAAAGTGACGGCCATTCAGTGACCTAAATTGGTTGTTTGTTGAGTTGTGGAGTAGTTTTCATTCGCCGAAAGTTGTAGTAGGCAGTGGTAGCAATGAGGTGTAACATTTGTCGGTCGTTTCTGTAATTTTGTTCAAGAACGTTAATTGCATGTGTTGCAGTGTGTTGTGAAGACGCCCCGTGATGTCGTTCATTGATCGTCTTCACCTCTTTCAGCTACAGTCACTGACAACCATATATAGCTGTATGTACGGTTATTGTAACGTTTGTTTGTGAATGATGGTTGCTAGGATACCTGTACCACGCTGTACTCTGTGGCGACAAATGTCATTACTTGCCACTGTCCAAATAAGGGACGTCTCTATGACGTCATGACGTGTGTCTGTGCATGTGCCAACAAAAGTGAAGAGGTGAAAATATCATTCGTATGTGGTGTCTGTTTGTACGGTACAGATCTTGAAGAAACTGTGAAGAAATTTGCTGATGCAGTTTCTGACAAAGGACGAGCGATGTATGAGATATGGGCGTTGGTGTTCAACGTCCTTCATCTCCTGCAAAGTACTGGAGCAGAGAAAGTTAGATGGACACCACCTAGTCGTATATGCATATGCTCCTACACACTAGGAGTAAGTATAGTGTTGATTTAATGTGTTTCTGTGTGCCTGTGTGTGTGTGTGTGTGTGTGTGTGTGTATGTGTGTGTGTGTGTGTGTGTGTGTGTGTGTGTGTGTGTGTCCATGGGTGTGTACTCACATGTGCACACAATGACTTGTAATTCTTCATGTTTGTTCATGTGCCTGTGGTCCTGTATGTGTGTTCATGTGTGCACGTGCATTGTTGTGTTTGTTCTAGTTGTCCAGGTCTGTGTCGGTGTGTGGTTGTAGTAGTTAGTGTAATGGTTGTATAGCAATACTCATCACATTCTCTCTTTTTTCTACAGGTACAATATACTCCACTGCACTATGCAGTCCTCGGGAACAAGATCAATGTTGTCAAGGTGATACTGTCACATGACAGTGATGGTGTCACCTTGGATACTGCACTGCTTGACATTGTAAGTATTTGATTGTGTGCTGTTGTGAAGTGAACAGTAACTACTCGTCCTTCTCACCTGTCTTGTCTCTCTCTCTCTCTCTCTCTCTCTCTCTCTCTCTCTCTCTCTCTTTCTCTCTCTCTCTCTGTCTCTCTCTCTCTCACTCTCTCTCTCTCTCACTCTCTTTCTCTTTCTCTCTTTCTCTCTCTCTCACACTCTCTCTCTCACACACACACTCTCTCTCTCTCTTTCTTTCTCTGAATGGACAGAGTGTTTGATTGTGTTTGTTAGAACGAGTAAGGAGTGATGAGTTGTTGTTATTGTAACGAGTACAAGGAAGACATGCAGTTGTTCCTGACGAAGAGCTGTGATGATCATGTCTTTCCCTTCTCCTCATAGTTTCCTTTTACATTTTTTGAAAATTTTCGAAGAGTGAAACGAATGGAAGTGCTTGGATACAGTTCTAGGACAGGGATGTCAATGAGGAAGATGTTGTTTGTCATGTGAGTTATTTCAAGAGGTCATTGGCTAGTCATCGTCGATAATGTGCTTGTTGTGCTGCATGGTTCATTTTCGTGAGATTGTAAATTTCTTCGTTTTTTGAATGAGTATATCTGTTGTTGTTTTGCTTTTGATGTGTTGTTGTGCTACTCAGAGTGGTCTCACAGCATTGGGGCTAGCAAAGCTACATGGTCATGATGAATGTGTGCAGCTTCTCATACAACATGAAGCTGAAAAGGTATGTGGTTATTTTGTAGTTCATGAGTGAGTAAATTATGTATGTAGCGTGTGGAGTGTGTAATGGTGGAGTATGGCTGAATCACTGACTGGCATGAAACCAGAAATGCCAATCAGCTGGGTCTGTTTCGCGTACTCGGGATTTTTGATTTTCTGTACTTGTCAGTGTTTTGCGTGCTAACGTGTACTGACGTGTGTTGTCGGTTTTGACACACACATGCACGTCGCTCCCTGAATTTGTACTGAAAGATAGATGTGACTTGTACCCAGGACAGAATGTTTTGTGATATCTGAAGTCGTAACATGGCAAGCACTCACTTTGCAAGGATATTCATTACTCAGCTTGTGCTTGCCATGCTACTACTACATGGTTACGGAAACAAATTCACGGTTCACGTGAGACTCAGCTGCAGGCTGAGTTTTCCGTTTCCGTAGGAACGCCACCACCCTCTAGGATCAGCTTAGCTGATAAGTCTTTGTAATTTTTCCCTACCTTTGCTCAAATTCTGTATTGCGGATGTAGGAGTTATTTTCAGTACAATTACGGGAAAGTACGGAATTTAGCCAGCACTGCTAAACTATTATTTGTGTGATATTGTCACGCAAACAACTCTTTACCAGTGTATATATATATACCAGTAAATTAGAGAGATTGAGATTCTGTGGGGAGAACTGGGCACTGTGAGGGAAATGTTGTAGGGAACATTGGGGGGGGGGGGGCTGTGGGGATGTATAGGGCAGGGGAGGGGGCTGTGAGGATGTGTAGGGGCACATTTGGGGGGGGGGGGGCTGTGAGGATGTGGAGTAGGCCTTGGCGGATAATGCTCGAAAAGGTGGCAGATTCTGCTTTTTTTGCACCGAAATTGGCAGAACCATACAAACATTATGGCGGGCCATTCCTCGAATTCTGCTCCATTTCTTTATCCACATACCAAACATGCATGAAACTTACCAGAAAAAGTACCGAATTCTGCCAATTTTCTGCCGGCATTATCCGCCAAGGCCTAGCAGGGGGGGGGGGCTGTGAGGATGTGGAGGGGCAGGGGAGTGAGGATGTGTAGGGGCAGAGGAGGGGGGGGGCTGTGAAGATGTGGAGGGGCGGGGGGGGGGGGGGGCTGTGAGGATGTGTATGGGCAGATTGGGGGGGGGGGGGCTGTGAGAATGTGTAGGGGCAGATTGGGGGGGGGGGGAGCTGTGATAATGCAAGGGCAGGGGCTGTGAGGATGTGTAGGGGCTTGGGAGGGGGGGGGGGGCTGTGAGAATGTGTAGGGGCAGGGGAGGTAGGGGTGATGTGAGGATGTGTAGGGGCCGGGAGGGGGTGTGAGGATGTGTAGGGGCACATTGGGGGGGGGGGGGGCTGTGAGGATGTATAGGGGCAGGGGAGGGGGCTGTGAGGATGTGTAGGGGCACATTTGTGGGGGGGGGGGGGCTGTGAGGATGTGTAGGGGCAGGGGAGGGGGGGGGGGGCTGTGAGGATGTGGAGGGGCAGGGAGTAGGCCTTGGCGGATAATGCTCGAAAAGGTGGCAGATTCTGCTTTTTTTGCACCGAAATTGGCAGAACCATACAAACCTTATGGCGGGCAATTTCTCGAATTCTGCTCCATTTCTTTATCCACATACCAAACATGCATGAAACTTACCAGAAAAAGTACCGAATTCTGCCAATTTTCTGCCGGCATTATCCGCCAAGGCCTAGCAGGGGGGAGGGTGGGGGGCTGTGAGGATGTGGAGGGGCAGGGGAGTGAGGATGTGTAGGGGCAGAGGAGGGGGGGGGGGCTGTGAAGATGTGGAGGGGCGGGGGGGGGGGCTGTGAGGATGTGGAGGGGCAGATTGGGGGGGGGGGGCTGTGAGAATGAGTAGGGGCAGATTGGAGGGGGGGGAGCTGTGATAATGCATAGGGCAGGGGCTGTGAGGATGTGTAGGGGCTTGGGAAGGGGGGGGGGGCTGTGAGAATGTGTAGGGACAGGGGAGGGAGGGGTGATGTGAGGATGTCTAGGGGCCGGGGAGGGGGTGTGAGGATGTGTAGGGGCAGGGGGGGGGGAGGCTGTGGTGGTTGTAGGGGGTGGGGGGCTGTGTGGATGTGTAGGGGCAGGGGGGGCAAGAGCTGTGAGGATGTGCATACATGTACATGTATGTGTGTGTGTGTGGGGGGGGGTGTACGTGTGTGTGTGTGTGTGTGTGTGTGTGTGTGTTTGTGTGTGTGTGAGGGAGGGGGGTGCATGCGTGGGGGTGGTGGACGTGTGGGGGTGGAGGGGGCGTGTGTGTGGGGGGGAGGGGGGGGAGGGGGTGCAAGTGTGTGTGTGTGGGGGGGGGGGGTGCACATGTGTACATGTATGTGTGTGTGGGGGGGGGGCACGTATGTGTGTGACGTAGGGGGGGGGGGGTGGGGGTGCAAAAGTGTGTGTGTGAGGGGGTGGACGTGTGTGTGTGGGGGGGGGCATGTGCGTGTGTGGAGGGGGGGGGGTGGCAAGGGGGGATGCAAGTGTGTGGGGGGGAGACGTGGGGGAGGGGTGCAAGTGTGTGGGGGGGGGGGGGAAGGGTGCACGTGTGTGTGTGGTGGGGGGGGGGGTGCACGTTCGTGGGGGGGGGGGGCACGTGTGTGTGTGTTGGGGGGGGGGGGGTGCACGTGTGTGTGGGGGGGGGGGGGAGGGGTGCACGTGTGTGTTTGTGGGTGTGGGGGGGGAGGGGGGGGGGGTGGTGCACGTGTGTGTGGGGGGAAAGGTGCATGTGTGTGTGTGTAGGGGGGGGGGAGGTGCACGTGTGTGTGGGGGGGGGGAGTGCACTTGTGTGTGTGGGGCGGGGATGGGGTGCAAGTGTGTGTGTGTGGGTGGGGCACACGTGGTGGGTGGGGGGGGGTGCACGTGTGTGTGGGGGGAATGCACGTGTGTGTGTGGGGGGGGGAGGGGTGCACGTGTGTGTTTGTGGGTGTGGGGGGGGGAGGGGTGGTGCACGTGTGTGTGTGGGGGGGGGGGGGTGCACGTGTGTGTGTGTAGGGGGGGGGGGGGAGTGCACTTGTGTGTGTGGGGGGGGGGGGGAGGGGGTGCACGTGTGTGTGTGTGTGGGGATGTGCACGTGTGTGTGGGGGGGGGGTGCACGTGTGTGTGTGTGGGTGGGGGGGGGGGGGGGGGGTGCACGTGTGTGTGGGGGGGGGGTGGGGCACACGTGTGGGGGGGGGGGGGGGGTGCACGTGTGTGTGTTTGTGGGGATGTGCACGTGTGTGTGTGGGGGGGGGGGGTGCACGTGTGTGTGTGGGGGGCGGGGATGGGGTGCACGTGTGTGTGTGTGGGTGGGGCACACGTGTGGGTGGGGGGGGGGGGTGCAGGTGTGTGTGGGGGGAATGCACGTGTGTGTGTGGGGGGGGGGGGGAGGGGTGCACGTGTGTGTTTGTGGGTGTGTGGGGGGGGGGGGGGGGGGTGGTGCACGTGTGTGTGTGGGGGGGGGGGGTGCACGTGTGTGTGTGTAGGGGGGGGGGGGGAGTGCACTTGTGTGTGTGGGGGGGGGGGGGGGGGAGGGGGTGCACGTGTGTGTGGGGGGGGGGATGTGCACGTGTGTGTGTGGGGGGAGGTGCACGTGTGTGTGTGTGTGGGGATGTGCACGTGTGTGTGTGGGGGGGGGGGGATGTGCACGTGTGTGTGTGTGGGGGGGGGGGGTACACGTGTGTGTGTGTGGGGGGGGTACACGTGTGTGTGTGTGGGGGGGGTACACGTGTGTGTGTGGGGGGGGGGGGGGGGAGGGTACACGTGTGTGTGTGGGGGGGGGTACACGTGTGTGTGTGTGGGGGGGGGGTACACGTGTGTGTGTGGGGAGGGTACACGTGTGTGTGTGGGGGGGGGGGTACACGTGTGTGTGTGGGGGGGGGGGGGGTACACGTGTGTGTGGGGGGGGGGTACACGTGTGTGTGTGGGGGGGGTACACGTGTGTGTGTGTGGGGGGTACACGTGTGTGTGGGGGGGGGGGGGTACACGTGGTGTGTGGTGGGGGGGGGGTGGTACACGTGTGTGTGTGGGGGGTACACCTGTGTGTGTGGGGGGGGGGGGGTACACTTGTGTGTGTGTGGGGGGGGGGGGGGGGGGTACACTTGTGTGTGTGTGGGGGGGGGGGGTACACTTGTGTGTGTGTGTGTGTGTGTGTGTCTATCCTGTAAACTACATGTAACTGAAGTGACTATTTTCTTGTTTTTTTTGTCCAGGTTATCTATGGCCAGGCAAAGAAGAAAAAGCTAAACACACGTTCAAACTGACTCTGGTAAGTGCGAAATGACAAGTCATACTGCTTGTCCTTTAACGAAAAAATAACCAGAAATTCTGAAGCCATCTTATGCCCCCGCCCCACCAGAATTGTCATCCGACATGTTGTCATCGTTACCGTAATGGTGGATTTCTCTGTCCTTTGGTCAATATTGATTTCACAAAAGGCTGATATTTCTTGTACATCTCACCCCTTGGAGTACTGAATTAAACTGATTGAATGAGTGTGCGTTCTCTTCTCTTGTGATTTTGCTTTGTAAACAGTTGCCATGCCGACTCGGAAAGTTGAAACGTAGCCAGATGAGGACCCTAATTTACACGAAACCCGTGACCTGATTTTACATGCATGAACACGTCGCAATTTTCTACCATGTGTAGTCAATTCTACCGCGTGTAGTCAATTCTACCGAATGTGTAAAATAATTACACTGTACATTTTTGGTAAATTGCTGGACGTAGGCAGTAAACTTACCAGCTGGTTGATTTTGTTCTTACATTACACAGTGTCTGCTGAATACATAACATACATTATATTTTCCATACTCTTTACCGCTAAATTTCATGAATAATTCTGATTAGTGCTCTCGCCTGGTGTATAAACTGCATACAAGTGGCTAATTGGTGTTCTATGCCTGTTTACAATGTGATTTAAGTTCATTT
>NC_088644.1:48131125-48143625 GCF_964019385.1 Sycon ciliatum
AACCGTGGGAGAATTAACATGAACATGTAAACAGGAACTGAAGGGAAGCGAAGAAGACTATATTCAAACCTAGCAACTATCGTGCTATCCGAGTAGAAACAAAGGTGGATGGTCCATGGACGCACAAAACAAAACAAAAACAAGAAAAAGAGAAGAAAAAAGCAGTGCAGCTAGCTGCAGTGCAGAAGTGCGGGAGGCATGAGAGCTCTACGACAGCACGTCCAGTCATAGAGCGTGCGTGAAGTGCGATCTTGATGGATCCAACGAGCCGCTCCCAGGCTCCGCCTGTGTGGGGTGCCGCCGGCGGGCTTCATTCAGCTCCCGAATGGCCTGGTGGAGCTCTTTGGCGGTGCCTTTGAAGTTGGTTCCGTTGTCTGAGTGGATCACCAGTGTGTAGCCTCGCCTGCTGATAATTCACCGGATAGCCATTAACGTTGAGTCGGTGGACAGGTCGTGCACTAGCTCCACGTGAACGGCTTGGTTGGCGAGACAAGTGAAGAGAGCGCCGTCCTGCTTCTCATGTCTGCGCCCAACAGTGACAGACAGCGGGCCAAAGTAGTCCAGTCCTGTCCATGTGAAGGGTCGCTGAAAGGCGTCAGTGCGGCACTCTGGCAGGGCAGACATGATTGGTGGCTGCGGTTTGGCACGGAGATCCTAACAATGCTGCCACTCGCTCCAGGTGCTTCTTACCGCTGCATGGATACCGGGTACCCAGTACTTCTGACGCAGCTCGTTCACTACGCAATCCTATCCTTGATGTAGTGACCAGACATGGTGTTGCTGCATAAGCAGCCTAGTGAAGGCGTGTTTTGGCGGGAGCAGTACAGGTTGGCGCAGGTTCTTGTTTCCAACCGTTGCGTTCCGTACGCAACTGTCAGAGCACATGATGCCATAGTCGTAGATGAAGGTTGTCATCTGGACCAGGCGGCTGTCCTTGTCGACTGCCTTGCCATTGCGGAGCGTAGCGAGTTATTCGGGGAAGCCTTCTGCTTGTGCAGCTTTCCATCAAAAGACTCCGCGGCTCGCAGCTCAGGGGACTGTCACCGACGGCTTGGCAGCGTCTCTTTCTCCGTGTCTCAGGTGGCGAGTGAAGCGTAGCACCCAGACGGTTGCTCTTACCAGGCGACACCAGTTTGAGAATCGCTTGATCTCTGGTTGTACTGCCTTCGGGTTGGGTGGCTCTGAGCTGTCTCCGGCTGCTGCGTTGTCGCCACTGAACAGATGCTTCAGCTCGGGATCATCAAGGTCCGGCGTACGAGTCTCCTCGGCGGGCCAGTCTGCTTCGCCTTGCCTCAGATAGTCCGGGCCGCCCAACCAGCGATTGTCCGGCTGCAAGCGCTGGGCAGAGATGCCTCTAGAGAGATCGTTAGCTGGGTTCTCTCTTGTTGGTACCCAGTGCAACTGGTCTACTTCAGTTGTGTCCGTTATTTCCGCGATCCGCTGGGCCACAAATGGTTTGTATTGTCGTGTGTCCGAGCGTATCCACAGCAACACCTTTCTGAAGTCCGTCTAGAATATGACCCGTGGAATTGAGATACACAGCTGCTCCTGGGCGGTACAGGATAGTCGCGAGGGGAGGACCGCGGCCTGGAGTTCCAGACGGGGTATCGAGGCCGGTTTTATTGGAGCAACGCGTGCCTTAGCTGCGACTAGGGACACTGCCAGCTGTTCGCTACTCTCAAGTACGCAGCGGCGCCATATGCTTTCTCGCTTGCTTCTGCGAACACGTGCAGCTGGATGTCTGTAGCGACTGCAATCAACGGTGTGTAGCACGGTGGCACTTCTACGGTGGCCACTTGGTCTAGCTCTGCCGCCCAATCGTTGCCTTGTTCCGTGGAAGGGTGATGTCGGCCTCACGCCAGAGTAGCCCCGTTGGCCACCGGCGTCCGGTGCGTGTGGTGAGCGTATCTACCAGCTGGAGTGCGCGGTCGTCAGCCTTGCTGCGAATTTCCGTGGGCTTGATCCCGAAGGAGTCGAGGGCGAACTACTACTTGATCAGGTCTTGGAGGTCGCTAACGAGACCCCAGTTGGACAGAATCACGCCTTCGTCGATTCTGTAGTGGCGGGCACTCATTTCGCCATGAACAACCCGCCCTCGCTTGGTATGTGTAGCTACGGGTGCGTTTGGTGGGCCCTCGGCGGTCACCCGTGGTGCAATCAAGTTGTAATGGTCTTGTCCGATTAGGAGTCTGGGCTTGGCGCAGAGCAACGTTGGTAGGTCAAGTCCCTCCAGGTGGGGGCAATTGTTGTACCGTTGAGGGTTCATTTATTGTGTTGTCAGGTTGAACTTGGCATGAATGTGAACGTTGGTTTAAAAAGTGAAGCTGTCCTGTCTGTGCCTGCCAGCTACGCTGAATGTTACTACCTTGGAGCTGGACTCCTGGTGCTGCTTGCCATCCGTCCACGACAGCCTCAGGGGCCGAGTTGGTCCTGCAAGCCCAAGTTCCTCCGCTAGTTCACTCTCAATCAAGGACACTATTGAGCCTTCGTCCAGGAGTGCGTACGTATCAGCCGCTGTGTCTCCGTTTCGTACCGTAACCAGAATCACCCTCAGCAGTACCCTTCCACTGTGTTCCGACACGTGGGTTGCCGACGTGTACCGGTATGTCATCTCCGATGTGCGTTCTAGCGGTGCTGCACGTCTGCGGCCATCGCATTGTAGTAGAGGATGGTGGGGTCTGTTACATGAGCAGGCTTTCTTCTCGCAAACCCTCGCTAGGTGGCCTTCGCCAAGGCAGCAGAAGCACAGCCGTTTGTCACTAACGAACTGGCGGCGGGCGTTAAGTGGTTCCGCGGGTAGCTGGCGGCAGCTATTCGTGGTGTGCCCCAATTTGCTAGAGAAGAGGTGATGTGGCTTACTAGCGCTGGCCTCCAAGACTGTGAGCGTTTGGCCTGTGCGTGGAGTGGCATGAGTGGCGTCACATGGGGTCTGCTGAGCGACTAGGCATGCAGCCTGTGCCCTCTGTTCAAGCCAGGCAGAGAAGGTGTCCAGGTGCATGTCTACGCTGGTTTTGAGCACGTACTCTCCCCACTGAAACCGACCCGCGCGCCCCCCCCCCCCCCCCCAGACGGCTTGCCAACTAGGTCCTTGAGAAACTGAGGGTTGTAGGGGTGGCCGGTGCACTTTGTGCTGCGCAAAGTGGCGACAAGGTTGCGGTACACGGCGCTAATCCCAATCAGTGCCATGATGGCCTCCTCCGACTTCATACCTCTCTGTGACTTCTTCTTCAGAATGAGGTTCTGGACAATCTGGACAATCTGGTCCGGCCGGACGAACCTCATCCTCAAGATGGAGATAACCTCCCCCACATTGTCGGGGAGAGTCATCATCCCCTGCACGACTTCCTTGTCTTTTCCGCGCAGTGTTTTCTGTAATCATCCAAGGTTCTCACCGTTTAAGAAGCCTCATTCTATAGTCGTGTGTTCCAGCGTGAAGATAAAGGCTGGCCACTCGTCGGCATGTCCAGAGAACTGAAGCGAGTCCTTAGCAGTGGACTGCCTTGCCATGAAATGGTGTGTGGTGTGATTCATGGCGTGTGACTGCCTTGCAGGGGTAGGACGTGTACCACTGGGTTCGTTCCCTGAAGCCCGCTCACCTTGGTCGTCCAGCAACAGATCCTGGATTTGCCCATTGGCTTCCTCCAGCACTGCTCCGATGTCTCTCTCCGCTCGCTCGGCACGCTGTGCAAGGTCAGCTAGGCTTATGCTATCCGTGCATGTCAGCTCCTATCCGTTGCGGGTATCCCGTGATGGACGGGACGAACTGGACCGGACGCTGGCATTACTGCTGCCGCTTGACCAGTTTCTGTACAACTTCTTCTGGAGTTCTAGCTTCTTGCGGATCAGCTTTCGCTCTACTTCTGCGAGCTCTTCCGCGGCGATTCATTCCGCTTTGGTGTCGAGCTCGTCTACTCGAGTCTCTACTTAGTTCGAGTGTGGCGATACCGGACCCTTTCCGCAGAAAATCCGGCTCGAAGGAGATCTCAGTGCCACGTGGCACAACCCTCGTTACAGACACGAGCTCCAAATTTCTCTTGTTGGTTTGAAAGTGTTCTTTATTGATCTGCTCCTGTTCTCGGCAGTTGTGTGATTATAAGAAAAGTGAGTCGTCCATGCAAGGAAAAGCGTAGTATAGTACTCTTTACGGAGGTGACACAATAGGTGCCCAAAGGGGTAAAGCAAAAACGAAAAGGGTGCGGCGAGTTAGCGCAGTCATGCAGCAACACAACCTGAGAACAGATAAATATAAACATGGTTTGATGTGAAAATTGCGCAAAAAATTAAACAAGACTGCTGAAGGGTACCCGTTCACCCGCCCGTTAAAAAAATTTCCCGTTTTGCTTTGCCAATTTTTCCTAGACCTTGGTTTTACCCGCGTGTGTATGTGTGTGTATGTGTGTGTGGGGGGGGGGGGGGGGGTGCGTGTGTATGTATGTGTGCGTGTGTGTGTGTGTGTGTGTGTGTGTGTGTGTGTGTGCGCATGAATCCCCTATAGGGGAGGGTTCACACCACTATAATAGGGATTCACCCACCTTCACCTTTGTTTTAGTAATGTTGTGTTTATGGATTCTCCACAGGCTTTAGCCTAAATAGAGGGAGTCTCCGTCAGCAGCTTATGAAGAAGAAGAAGAAGCTGAGGAAAAAAATAAAATTAAAAGATAGAAAGATGCAGGGTGGTAGTAATTTACTTCAGTGCTGTATGATATCGGTGCTCTGAAACCAGAGGGCTCAAAACAGGTGATAACAAAGTGGGTGCGGACAAGAGCGATACAACATGTTGGGCTGAATACGGTGCGAATGGCAGCCGGGAAGAAGTTCCATGTGACGGTGGTGACAAATAGAAAGGTGGCATGGGTGTGTGTGCTGGCTCTAGCAGGCGGGAGTAGATGTGGGTGGCGCCTGAGAACGAACAAAGTTTGTGTCCACAGACACAGGGAAGAGGATCAGGAGCGGGTCATGGCGGTGGAGTGCTGCTTGCAGCTCGTCTCCAGCCGGACGGGACGATCTTCGCATCTCTCAAGCTAAGTGGTCACACCGAGGTCCGCCACGTTAGTCGAGACCACATCTCGCCACCACTTCTTCGGGCCGTGACGAGGCGGGGGGGGGGGGGGGGGGGGGGGGGAGGGCAGCTCACCAAACAGCAATTGTTTTAGTGTGTGCGAGTCGTCCACCCTGCCGACATGACCTAGCCAATGAAGAAGGTGGCGACAGATGATGCTGGTGATGTCAGGGTCAACACCGAGTGTAGCCGCTAATGTGGTCGTTGTGATCCGATCATCCCACTGTTGACGACGGCTAATACCCATGATGGACCGAATACACTGATGGTGAAACGTGTTGAGCTTCTGGAGGTGGCCTGCCTATCTGGTCCATGTCTCCGCACCATACAATACGGTGGTGAGGATCACAGCCTCATACACATGCCTCTTGCTGCGAAGCGACATGGTATTGTTGTCAAAAAACGGGTGCTTTCAGGGCTCCGAACACAGCTGAGGCTTTCGCAAGGCGAGAGCGGACTTCAGCACAGGCAAGACCATCCGAGGTGAGCACACTGCCAAGGTAGGTGAATTCGTCTACCACTTTAATAGTGTCTGCCCCTGCAACAACGTCATTGCGATCAGCAGTCTCACCTACGGCCATACCCTTGGTTTTTCTGACACTGACCGTTAGGCCCCAGCTGGTTGCACAGGTGATGTAGCTGGATGTCATCGCTTCAAAGGCAGGCAGAGATGTTGCATAGAGTGCAGCGTCACCAGCAGACTGTGATTCTGTGACCTTTGATGTCAGGAGCTTGCCCTTCGCCGTTCGATCACCAACTAGCTTCCTCCCAACTTTATATTGAAGGGATATGCCAGCGTCCGGACATCTGGACGTCCAACTGGCAACGACGGCAGAGAAGTACAAATTGAAAAGCATTGGTGCGAGAGTGCAGCCCTGACGCAATACATTCAGCTTGCCCTCCACCCGAACAGAACTTGAGCAGGAATACCATTGTAGAGGGACTGGATGAGGCGGAGAATTGCCGGCGGAGCACCAATCTTCTGGAGAACCTGCCACAGCGCTCCACGCTGTGTACTGTCATACGCCTTACTCAGATCGACGAAAAGGACATATGGATCTGAATCATGCTCCAACGTCTTCTCCATCAACTGCCGTGCGACGTACACCATATTGATGCAGCCACGTCCCTTTCTGAAGCCGCACTGAGAGTCTGGCAACACATCTTCAGCGATAGCTTTCAGGCGGTCCTGCAGAATACGGGCAAGAAGCTTGCCTACAACGTCCAACGGACTGATGCCGCGTCAGTTATCACAGTGGTGTAGATCTCTTTTCTTGGGGATGGGCACAACCACTGCATCACACCAATCATCGACTAGAGTGCCTTCGAGCCAGGATTTACGCATGATGGTCAGGATGCGACTGTGTAGGTCTTTGCCACCATGTAGCACCATGTCCGGTAGAATGCCCGTCTGACCGCCAGCTCTACCCGCTTTCATGGTCTGCAGTGCAGCCTCTAGCTCAGCAACAGTGGGTGGCTGATCCAGCTCAGGGATAACAGGGCGATCCGCCATTATCTCGACCACAGCTGCGTCAAACTCACTCTCAACGTTCAGAACACCCTGAAAGTGCTGCAGCCATCTTGTGCTGACAGCGGCTGAACCTCATGTCCATCACTCAACATGCCATCTTCCAAATGCACAGTAGACGGCTGCATTGGACGGCGGCCTCGATGGAGTGTCTGCAACTTGCGGACTGCAAGCCAACAAACGGAACAATTGTTAGCAGCATTTTCAGCTTGGGATGCAATGTCTTCAATCCAAGTTTCCTTGGCATTCCGTACAGCCTTCTCCACCTCAAGTTGTGTCTGTGGAAAGTTCTTGCGTGAAGACACAGTGTTCTTCTGCAACATGACATCTCCAGCGGAATTCTTGATATCAATCTGCGGAAGAAGCACATCCTCACTCGCCTTAAACCAGTCGCGCTGCCTGCCTTGCCATGCTCCCAGGACATCCTCTGCCTTACTGCACATTATATCCTTCACTGCTTGCCAATGGGCAGCTGCAGTGTGCGCATCAGCAGTATCAGTGAGCTTGTCTGAAATTCGCTCAGCTTATAAATTATAACTATTGCGAACAGCCGGGTCAACCAGCTTTCCGACAGCAACAGGTGCGGGTTTCGGCACAGGACGAGGGCTGCGGCACAGGACGAGGGCTGCGGCACAGGACGAGGGCTGCGGCACAGGACGAGGGCTGCGGCAAATTGGACGATCAAGTATAAGCTTGCTGCGAACTATGTGGCGGTCACACACACACACACACACACACACACACACACACACACACACGCACACACACACACACACACACACACACACACACCATTGGGCCATTGGACGCCCATCGCCAGAGGCGATGCTATAGCAAAAGCCATAGCAACTTGTGCCGGGATTGCACCATTCAACAGCTTGCAAGGCTGAAGAATTGACCGCCAATATTCAACCTGGTCTACACCACACAGCTATGAAGTGGATTTTTCTGGTCAGTGAATCCCTACTTCTAGGTCTTTTTCTTCATTTTTTTCCCACGCAAACATCACACCACATACTCCGGCATGCACCAGCTGTTGGTAACCACCCAGGAGAATGAAAGAAAAGTCAGGAGGAGTCTGAGAAAGAGAAGAAAGACGTGTGTGGCCATAGTCGTCGGTAATCGAACCGGCAACCTATCGATTGGAAATCGCTGCACATACCACATACGCACGCACGCACGCACACACACACACACACACACACACATACGCATATGCACACACACGTACGCATACCGTAATTCCGCGCATATAAGCCCATGGGCCTATATCCGGTTATAAGCCCACCTCCGTTTATAAGCCCATGGTCTAATAAACAGACACAAATGCAACTCACGTGTCAAGTAGAATTTTTCACAAAATGGACTCTTCCTACCATGGTACAGCAGGTCAGTGCACTTTACCAGTAGAGTATGGTAGACTGACCATAAGCACGGACTTGTACTTTTTCGTGAACGTTCAAAATTCGAATAGGGCCCGGTCACACATGCACTCGAAAGTAGCGTATACGCTGAAGCGAGGTCGCAGGAGCGAAAAATGGCATGGCAACGGCGAAAAGCGGAACTTCCGCTTCAGCGGAAACTCCAATCCGCTTCCTCCAAAATTTTCGAAGCGAGACTGTCGCTTCTGCGGATTCGCTTCAGCGGAAAACACCATGGTCTGCTGTATATGGACTTGCTACGAGAAATTTGTATGCGTATGATGTCCATGCAACAAAAATGCGTGCAAGATAGTCATTGACCTAGTCTCTTCTCCGTACCGTATGCACCACAGTCCACTTTACTCTCATTTTCCGCCAAAGTAGGAGTCACCTGTTTGTAAGTAGGGCACCTGTAGGGCACCTGTTTGTATGTTAGTGTCAGCCCAAATTTGCTCGAGACTTTTCGATATTATGCCGCATAATTTTGCTGCGCTTCTTTCGATATTATGCTTGGCATTTCCGGGCGAAGACGATATTTTGCTCTGATTATGCTCAATGACAGCTTCAAAAACGCCAAATTTGGACCAAATTTTGGAGAAAATTTCAGAAAAACATCAAAATTTGCTCGGTTTTGCTGGGTTAACATTTTAAAGTGTGAAGATTGACTTCACAATGCTCATTTCCAAGCTGCCGTGCAAAGGAATTTAGTTTTGAGCATGGACCTAGTACAATACACGCATGTACCTCTGGCGCTGGACGTGAAACTTCGAGTATCTGCGAAATCACGGTGAAAATCTCCAAAAAATTCGAAATTTTGCTCCAAATATGCCGGGCAATTCTTTTTCTAAAAGTTTCGATATTATGCCAAAAGAATTGCCGGCAAATTTGGGCTGACACTATTGTATGTGTGACCATACACACGTGGTTTCGCTGGAGCGACACCAGGCTCGCTGCCGCCGAAGCTCGTCGCCGAAGCGAATCCCAGTGCATGTGTGACCGGGCCCTTAAGAGAGGTTTTGCAGAGCGAACGTTCGCAATGATTTTCGCGTTCCAGGTTGCGAAAACTATTGCGAACGTTCGCGCGAAATTTGTGTTTTGCATGTTTTTCGCTCCAAGAATTTTCGCGTGCACTCGCTTGTTTGAGAAGTGGTCTTCATCCGATTATTTTGTTGTTGCGAGTGGTGGCACCTTGTGTTACGGCCTGAGACGAGAGCTCTATGACTATCGTCCTTGTCCATGGCCGGAGACCCACAGACAAACGTGTTGGCTGGTGCCGTAATCTGGCGTAATCGTATCAACACCTGAAATTCAAAGAGGCATCGTTGATGTAACCGACTCAGCAGTGAGAAGACGAGCAGGCAGGAGATCGGAGATGGTTCCGGAGATGAAGCAACACGGGCTGCCACGTATAGGAAAGCTAGCACCCG
Organism: Sycon ciliatum; assembly: GCF_964019385.1. Lineage (NCBI taxonomy): Eukaryota > Metazoa > Porifera > Calcarea > Leucosolenida > Sycettidae > Sycon > Sycon ciliatum. The sequence continues at coordinate 48,140,561 of NC_088644.1, forward strand.
CGGACCAAGCCAAGAGTAGAGATCAAGCACAAACATGAGGACTGACTGTGAGGGTGGCTCACGGTGCACGAACAGTCCACAAAGAGCGAAAATTACATCGAAAGTTTGCATGTTTCTCGCTCCAAGAAATTTTCGTGTGCACTCGCTTGTTTTTGAGAAGTGGTCTCCATCCGATTATTTGTTTGTTGCGAGTGGCGGCACGCGCACCAGGTACTCTGAGTCACGGCCTGAGACGAGAGCTCTTTGACTACGTTGTCCATGGCCGGAGACCCACAGACAAACGGGCCGGGTTGGCTTGTGCCGTAATCTTGTGCATCAACACCTGAGATTCAAAAAGGCATTTTGTTGTTGTATACTTTATTTATAGTGGAAATCAAAACAGGCAAAATGCCTAATAACATTGGACCCACTGTGAATAACATGTTAAAGGATATTGTGGAAAAAAAAAAAAAAAAAGTAGATACAAGAGAAAAAGAGAAAGGAAAAATGACGGAAGGTTGGTTGCAACGAACAGATATCAATCCAGTAAGCATTGGAAAACCTATGTCGCTGATAATATATACTGCAAGGCTTGAGATTTAAAATCCAAATACCTATTTGAACATTTTGCTGCTGGTGGCAATCTATTCCACATAATGGCTCCAGCGTGCGTTAGGCGCTTAGCAGAACGAGCAGTGCTAGCAGGTGGGACCACAAGCAAGTTGCTTTGGCCTCCCCGAGTGCGAGTTGAGGGCACGACAGCAAAAAAGGACTCAAACAGGGTGCTACATGCATCATGCAAACATCGCCAGATGAAACAAAACATATTCAAGTGCACAGAAACCTGTAGATCACATACATGCATTCGATTTAGCAGGGGAGCAGTACTGGTCCACGGTGGCGACTTGCAGACTGCCCGAGCGGCACGTTTGAACAGCCTATGTAGCCGTTGTTCCTGGGCAACTGTCAAATACGGGTAGTAACTAATAGAAGCATACAAAAATTCAGGCAAAACGATAGATCTGAAGTAGGTGAGTCGGCATGGATACGGCAGCGAGGAAGCATGTCGCAGCAGGACAGCAATTTTGCCGGCAACACGACGAGCAACATGGTCCACCATTGTGGTCCAACTCATGTCCGAGTCAAAATGCAGGCCAAGGTATTTGGCAGATGTGACTACTGGTAGGACTTGTGAATTGCATACAACATTGATGTCGAGGGCTGCAGCTCTATGGTGTGGTATGGCGAGTATCTGCGTCTTGGTCTCGTTAAGGATCAGTCCACGTTTCTTCAACCAAGTGGCCAGGTACTGAACTGCTGCAGTGAGGCGCTGGGAGACAACTTCTGGCTGTGGACTGCTCGCACGCAGCGAGATGTCATCAGCAAACTGAATAGTGGTGACGTCATGAGGGGCAAGGTCGCCGGCAATATCCCTCACATACAGAACGAAGAGCAAAGGTCCGAGAACTGACCCTTGAGGAACCCCTGACTGGCTGTCATAAGTTGTACTTCTGGTTTTTCCTGTCTCCACGTATTGCCGGCGATACATCAAGTAGTCTGAAAACCATTGCAAAGCAGTGCTAGTGAGACCCAGTTCAAAGAGGTCCTCAACCAGAATGCTATGCTTTACCTTGTCGAAGGCTTTAGACATGTCGACAAATGCTACTCCTGTGTGCTGCCCAGCGGCTTGTGCTTCATTGATGTTCTCTACAGCTAGCGCTAAGGCATCTGCTGTGGAATGCTGGTGTCTGTAACCAAACTGACTAGTAGGCAAGAAATTGTTCGTGTTGAGGTACTGCAGAAGCTGCTTATGAACAATACGCTCAAGCACTTTCGACACTATCGGCAATAGGGAGACTGGTCGGTAATTCTTGGGTTGGCTGGGGTCTCCAGCCTTGAACAGAGGCCGTATCTTACCCACCTTCATTGCCGCAGGAAACTGTCCTTCTCTCAATGACTTATTAAATAGTAGCGTGAGTGACGGTGCCAGGATGTCAGCATGCATCTGGAGGAGACTTGCTGGAATATCATCACTCCCAGTGGCTTTTCTGGTGTCCAACTGTTCCAACATTTTCCGAGTAGTTGCAATGGAGACTGGCAAGAATTCCGAGAAGTGCACCGCAGGTGGAGGCCCAAGGGGTAGGCGTAGCTGTGCAGGGCGAGCTGGATCTTCCACAACTTTCGAAAAAGTGTCTCGAATCGCATCCACCGTGCACTGTGGATCCCTGTACGTCGACTGTTTGCCTGTCAACTCCTTGATTATTTTCCAAGTCTCTCTGGCATTTCCAGTACATTGCTGAAATTTGGAGTTGTAGAATTCCTGTTTCCGGGTCCTGTTGTAGCTAGTTGCCGCACGTCTGGCTGTACTAAATTCATCATAAGTCTCCTGTGTCTTAGCAGAGAGCCACTTTCGGTGCAACCTATTCCGCTTGTGTAGTAAGTACAACAATTGCCGGTCAATCCATGGCACTGAAGGCTTCTTCGTTCTGTGATTACTTTGAAGTGGGGCATGGACATCCAAAACCTCAATAAACCGGCTAGACCACTCGGTCCACATGGCGCTTGGGTTGCCGGTAATACTGCACAAGTTCTTCTGGGTTAAGTCACGCCGGAAGTGATCGTGGTTTATCCGGTGATAGTTGCGGTATAAACGTGTGGTGTCAGATCCACGAGGCACAATGAGGTGAAAGTCACTGGCCACGGCAGCATGGTCACTGAAAGCGACCGGGATGATCTTCGCTGTAGTGGAAGGATCAAAATTGTTCAGTATCAAATCGAGGGTGCTGTCTTGTCCTGTTGAGCTAAATCGCGTAGACTTGTTGACACCGTGATGCAGAGCATAGCTGTTCAGCAAGTCAGATAAGTAGTGATACTGAGGGTCCCTGGCACTTAGGTCAATATTCACATTAAAGTCACCACAAACGATAGCATTTGGCTGTGGCCTTAGAGCAGCGCAAAGATGTTCGTCTAGCTTGTCCCAGTAACCCACAGGTTCAGATGGAGGGCGGTAGATCGTTCCAACAAGACAACTGCGGGGTTTGCAAGCGACTTCACACCAGCAACTTTCCACACCATCAGTTGTTATG
>NC_088644.1:48148625-48161245 GCF_964019385.1 Sycon ciliatum
GGGTGCACGCAGCTTTCTGCTACCGCTCAATCTATGCTGCTATGTTTGATGGTGCTGTTACTGCATGCTCACGCTTTGCTGCTGGCTAGGGTCTCTGTGCAGCTTGGCACTCTGCATGATATTGAATGCATCTCTCTACGTGACATTGATCGTGTCTCTGTTCATGCGTGTCGCTGGCCTCCGACGCATGGCGTTATCACATGGCGTTATCACATGGCGTTATCACATGGCGTTATCACATGGCGTTATCGTGGCGCTTGCTTGTAACTCAACGTGGGTGGGTTTGGCGGTGCTATGATGGCGCTTGCTTATAACTCAACGTGGGTGGCATGCATCGTTGCATGTCTTGCTAGAGTTTGCTCTGCTATATATTTTCGATCCGTTCTGTGCGACGATCATTCTTGTTTGCTCGTAGTGTTTCACCCTCCCACCTCCCATTTCTCATCACTAATTTGCTTTGATAAAGTGAATAAACGGGGTGTTGGCCACGCTCATTTCCGGCTACTCAGGGCCCTCGGTCGCCGTCCCTCGGACGCAGACTCTTGTAGATACTTGGCTCCGCCAACATTCTGCTTCGGCAGTGTCTACCCGGCCGACCCTGAATCCTCTCTCGTAGATACTTGGCTCCGCCAACATTCTGCTCCGGCAGTGTCTACGTATTTCTTTCCGTAGCCTCTCACTCCGCTGGCCGGCACTCCCCCATACCGCAAGTTGCTGTGTGTTGTAGTTAATGTGTGTGCGTGTATGTGTGTGTGTGTATGGTACATGGTGTATGTGTGTGGGTGTGTTTGTGTGTGTGTATGTATGTGTGTGTATGTGTGTGTGTGTGGTGCGTGTGTGCGTGTGTGTGTGCGTGTGTGTGTGCGTGTGTGTGTTTGTGTGTGTGTGTGTAGGAACATCTGTGAAGTGAAGACCTGGCGAAGTGCAGTGGCATGCCAGCCTTGCTGGAGGAGTCCGTAAGTGCAAATCGCCTGCGTGGGCTTGATCACCTCACAAGGATGGACGACACCAGGTTGCCAAAGCAGATCCTGTTTGTGGAGGGCACCGTCACGGGGCTCCGCCATGGACCCAAGCATCGTTGGAGAGATGTGGAAGTTTCAGACCTGCGTGCGACCGGCATCCCGGAGCCGCAATGGTACCATCTTGCTCTAGACCGAAGGGATTGGCGCGAGCTTAGCGGTCAGAAGCCACCAAGCCAGACCCAACCAAATTGTTCGTCTGTGTCTGCGGCCGCGATTTTCGCCTTCCGAATGATTTATCCCAACACAAGAACTGTTGCCTCGTCTAATAGCTATCATCGCCTTCGGCGATGGGCTTTCCAAAGTTGTACGTGTGTGCGTGTGTGTATGTGTGTGTGTGTGTGTGCGTGTGTGTGTGTGTGTGTGTGTGTGTGTGCATGGAGACGTGTCTACGCATTGATGGTCAGCTGTTGGACCCGCTAGAGGTACGGAATGACCTGCGCCAGGGCTGCTCCATGACACCGGTTCTTTTCAACCTGTACATGGCTGCTGTCTTTCATACCTGGAAGCAGCGGATGGAAGACGTGGATGGCTTCCGTGTCGATATCCGCTGCAACATCAGTGGTCAGCCAATGCAGAAGCCTCGTCGCACAGCAGTGTCAGACACCGTAACTGAATGTCAGTTTGCGGATGACTCCACACTGTTTGCGACATCTGGATCCGGGCTCGAGCTAGCTGCAGTGACATTCAATGAAGTCGCCTCCGAGTTTGGACTGACAGTCTCTCCAAGACCAAGTTCATGGTGATCGGCAGAGACATTTCTGATGCGGACCTCGCCCCTGTTTGTGTTGGTTTGAACCAGATCGAGTGCATAACGGAGTTTCGCTACCTTGGGTCGATCATCGATACGTCTGGCCGGTGTTTGATTGACATTTCCTCCAGAATTGCGGCTGCCTGCCGTGCGTTTGGCTCCCTGCGGAAGCCAGTTTCCAGCAACCACCATCTGTCTGTCCGCACCAAGAAGAACATCTTTCAATGCGTGCGTTGTCACCATCCTGCTGTACGGAGCTGAGTGCTGGGTACCCCTCCGAGCCGACATCCGGAGGCTCTCCAAGTTCTACATGCAGAGTGTGCGTACCGTTCTTGGCATAACAAGGTTAGACGCCTGGCAAGAGCGGATCAGCAATGATCAGTTGCTGGACATGTGGGGCGACAAGCGCCTACTTGCTGTCCGGATTCACCAGCGACGACTTGAGTGGCTGGGTCATGTTGCTCGCATGCCACCAGAGTGCATCCCGAAGATTCTGTTGTTCGGTCTGCTCCCATCCTGCTGTCCACCTGGAGGTCCACGCAAACGCTGGAAAGACTGCATTAGTGCAGACCTGAAGGCCCTGAATGCTGTGGAGGGATGGTGCGATCTGGCAGATTCTCGCCCCGACTGGCGCCGCATGTACCGCTGTTTCGACCCCGAGCCGCCCACACCCAATGTCCATTGCCAAGTATGTGATCGGTACTTCTCTCGCCCATCAGATGAGAAGCGTCACAAATGCTAGGCAGAACGGCAGAAACCGGTGTGTAATCAGGCTGGCGCTTGCCAATGTCGTCTCTGCCAACGTTGGTTCCGCAGCCCCGGTGGATTGGCTACCCATCGGTGCGATCACGGACCTGCTCCCAACATCGAGCACCCCAGCAACCCAGTCACTCCGCAGTGCAGCACCTGTCTCCGGAGTTTCAAGTCCAGCAGCGGCTTGGCCAGACACAAGTGCGACCGCACGAAACGAAGGACAGTGTCGGAAAGGGCCGACTTCCCGTTTGAGTGCCCTTGCCAAAGGAAGCTCCGACTACGTCACCATCTAGTTCGCCATCAGGAGTGGTGCTCCTCAGCCTCTTCCACCCCTCTCACCTGACGGGGACCGTGTAACCTATCACGGCAACGTGTATCAAAGTCAAGGTCAAGGTGTGTGTGTGTGTATGTGTGTGTGTGTGTGTGTGTGTGTGTATGTGTGTGTATGTGTGTGTGTATGTGTGTGTGTGTGTGTGTGTGTTTGTGTGTGTTTGTGTGTGTGTTTGTGTGTGTCTGGTTCTATCAAAGCAGCGTGCTGTCTATACTGGTTACCCCAGCAAGTGTAGGGTGTGCATAGGTAACTGTCTTGGCCGTTTTCTGCCGATGTACTCCGTGTGGTGTAGACCAGGTATGCATTGGTGGTCGATTTACATGGATGCGCCAGTTGTGTGGATTAGACAGTTATCTGGCGGAAGTCTTGATCTGTCTCATTCAGATCTTGTTCGCTATCGTTGCTATAAGAGATAATCTGTGGGTGCGCATACAGTGCATTTACAGATTTGCGTGCTTCTCTTGCGACGGGCGTATACATGGTACATTGTGTGTGTGTGCGTGAGTGCGTGCGTGCGTGTGTGTGTGTGTGTGTGTGTGTGTGTGTGTGTGCGTGCGTGCGTGCGTGTGTGTGTGTGTTTGCATGTGAGTGTGTAAGTGTGCGTGTGGGCATGTGCGTGTGTGTGTGTTTGTGTGTGTGTGTGTGTGTGTGTGTGTGTGTGTATGTGTGTGTGTGTGCAGCCATCCGTGTTGCAACCAGCACTGCGCTACCTGTGATCGCTGTTTTAAATCTGCTCCTGGCTTTCAGCGACACAATTGCAATCGTGGACGGCGTCGTGGCGGAGCGGCTTCCTAGTGGCAGTGCTGACTTCTCTCGAACTCTCTCTTCTACTCTCCCCTGTCTCAGGGGCGGCGTGGCCAAGCATTTGGCAGCTGTACACCAGGCCAGGTGTGTGTGTGTGTGTGTGTGTGTGTGTGTGTGTGTGTGTGTGTGTGTATGTGTGTGTGTGCCAAAGCATTTGGAAGTTGGACTAGTTTCAGCTCCACAATCCAGTGTGTCCTTACTATAATTATAGCTTTCATGGCTGAGGTTGTTGGTATGTCTGTTGGCTCTGGGTTTCCAGTACTCAGTAGCCGAGGCTGGTTGGTAAAGTAACTCCAATTTCACTTCAAGGTACCAGTGCATCTAGTGTCTGCTTCTATCAAAGCAGCGTGCTGTCTATACTGGTTACCCCAGCAAGTGTAGGGTGTGCATAGGTAACTGACTTGGCCGTTTTATGCCGATGTACTCCGTTTGGTGTAGACCAGGTGTGCATCGGTAGTCGATTCACATGGCTTCGCCAGTTGTGTGGATTAGACAGTTACCTGGCGCAAGTCTTGATCTGTTTTATTCAGATCTTGTTCGCTATCGTTGCTATAAGAGAAAATCTGTGGGTGCACATCCAGCGCATTTGTAGATGTGCGTGCTTCTCTTGCGACGGGCGTGGTACATGGTGTGTGTGTGTGTGTGTGTGTGTGTGTGTGTGTGCATGTCCGTGAGCGTGTATGTGTGTTTGTGTGTGTGTGTGTGTGTGTGTGTGTGTGTGTGTCTGCATGTGTGTGTGTATGTGTGTGTGTGCCGATGTGTGTGCGCGTGTGTGCATGCGTGCGTGTGTGTGTGTGTGTGTGTGTGGGTGTGTGGGTGTGCGCGTGTGTGCATGCGTGCGTGTGTGTGTGTGTGTGTGTGTGTGTGTGTGTGTGTGTGTATGTGTGTGTTCAGTAAGCTGCCCAAGGAGGCAGTTTGAAATTTTTCTGCTCCTGACTTTTTCTTGTTTTTCGAGTACTTTTGGGCGAAAGAGAGGCCTGGAGCGACCCCTTGAGGGTTGTCTCCAGGGCCAGTACGTAGACAGTGAGCTGCCGACGACGGGAGCCACGTAGCAGGAGGACGAGGCGAGTTTTTTTTGATACCGCCACCTCTTGCTGCGCCCGAAGTCGCCACTCGCGGTGGTGTGACGAGCCCCCGAGTGGAATATCTCCATCCAGCTCCGAAAAGCTATGAAGTACGTCAAGGAGAGGGAGAAGAGTGGGAGAGAGGGACGGCGCTGCTTGACGTTTGGGTCGTGGAATGTTCGCTCCCTTGTGGAAAGGAGTGGCGGCGTAGCTACGGCGAGCGTTTCTGGCCGAGTGGCAGGGGACAAGAAATGTCGTCGTGTTGCTGCCGAGCTGCGCAGGTTGAACGTGGCGGCGGCTGGATTGCAGGAGACACACTGGTTCGGCGATGACATTTATGTCGTTGACGGTTTTACTATCTTGTGTTCGGGTCGCCCCGTGCCTGGCGACGGAGCTCCGGACAACAGACGAGGAGAAGGAGTCGCCCTGGCACTCAATAAATTTGCAACAGACGCGTGGAAGAATGGTGGTTCGGTCTGGCGGGCTGTGGGCCCTCGTCTTGTCACTGCACGTCTCAAATTCGCCCTGCGTGGGGGAGAAGTCGCATGGGTGACGGTAGTCAGTGCGTATGCTCCGACTTATGCAGCTCCGCGTGCCAGCAAAAATCAGTTTTACGACCAGTTGCAGGAGGTAATAGCTGGCGTTCCTGACAGGGACTGCTGTATTCTGCTTGGAGACTTCAACGCCCGTGTGGGTTCAGGAACAGCTGACGATGGCTGGAGTGGTGTGCGCGGCATGCATGGTTTTGGACAGTTGAATTCCTCTGGAGATGAGCTACTGTCGTTTGCAGCAATAAATAATTTGTGGGTTTGCAACACCTGGTTCCCCAAGCGGGATATCTTCAAGCGGACGTGGCAGCACCCCGGCTCTCTGCAGTGGCACTGCATCGACTATATCTTGATGCGTCAGGATCATCGGCGATTTTGCAGGGACGTGCGCGTTGTTCGTGGTGCTGAGTGTGGCAGTGACCACCAGCTGGTTTGTATAGTCTTTGAGTTCCCGCATCGCCCGGTGGGGGTTGCCCGACGTGGAGCGAGCCGGGGGCGCCGATTTAATGTCGGCAAGCTGCGGAGTAAGGCGGTGGCCGAGCATGATCAATCGGATTCCTGCGCATCCACGTTACAAGACGTCAACGATGTGGGACGTCGCCCCCCGCGCTGCGTGACCACCGCGGACAAGTATCGTGCCGCTTTATCTGCTGGATTGCGAGATTGCTGGAGCAGCGATGGTAGCGTTGGGGAGAAGTGGACCCATGTGCGCAATACCGTGGTTGCCACAGCCGCTGATGTATTGGGCCCGAGCGAACGCCGTCAGGCCGACTGGTATGATGGCAACTCTGCAACCATACAGCCCCTTCTGCGCGCCCGCAATGAGTGCTACGCGGAGTGGCTTGCCCACGGTCAGCAGAGGGGCGACACGTATTGGGCCAGCTTCGGGGCTGCTCGATCGCAGGCGCGCGCAGCCGTTGTAAATGCCAAAGAGGCTTGGATTTTGAATAAGGCACAGGAGGCAACAGAGGCGCGCTTCAATGGGGCAGTCGTCTGGAAATGCGTTCATGCTATCCACGCTGCATGTGAGGGATTAACTCCGTGCAAGACTTCCGCCATTAAGGACGAGAATGGAAACCTGTGCCAGTCGACTGAGGATCAATGCAAGCGGTTTCAGAGGCATTTCACATCTGTCCTGAACCCAGAGAGCTCGTACAACCCCGATATCATGGCTTGCGTTGAGCAGCGACCTGTAGTGTCGAGCCTTGAGGAACCACCAACCATGCATGAGATCTCCAAGGCCATTTCTCGACTTCGCAATGGCACCGCTGCTGGTTCATCGAGGATACAGCCAGAGTTGCTAAAGTTCGGTGGCGAGGAGCTCAACAACAAGCTCATGGAGCTGTTTGGAGATGTGTGGCGAGATGGCTGCGTTCCGCGGGAGTGGGCGGATGCTACCCTCATCCCCATTCCAAAGAAGGGAGATTTGTCGCAGTGCGACAATTGGCGGGGCATTGCGTTGCTGGATGTGGTCGGCAAGGTCTTGGCGAGTGTCCTTCAGAGAAGGCTGCAGGTATTCGCAGAGGAATTTCTCCCTGAGTCCCAGTGCGGGTTCCGGCGAGGGCGTGGCTGCTCTGACATGATCTTCACCGTCCGACAGCTCATGGAAAAGTCAATCGAACATCAGGCCAAGGGATTTTTTGTGTTTATCGACCTGAAGAAGGCCTATGATTCAGTGCCCAGGGGGTGTCTGTGGCAGGTCCTCGGCCGTGCGGGAGTACCAGAAAAGCTTATCAACATCATCCGGTCGTTCCACGACCCCATGTCAGCATCGGTGCAGTTCAACAACATATTATCAGACCCGTTCAGCATTGGCAATGGTCTTCGCCAGGGGTGCTCTATGGCGCCGGTCCTTTTTAATATCTTTATGTGGGCCGTGATGACCCAGTGGCAACACCGCGTCAGGAGAGTTGACGGGGTTGGCTTCGAGCTCCGCTCAGCATACAGCAGCGATTTATACCGTAAACCCCGCCGTGACGACCAACACCATTGCCTAACAGATTCCCAGTTTGCTGACGACTCTTGTTTATTCGCTACGACTCGGTCTGGAGCGGGGGCAGCATTGTGCTGTCTTCACGAGGTGGCGTCGGGATTCGGCTTGACCATCAGTGCAACGAAGACTCAGTTTGTAGTTGTTGGCCCCGGCATCACGCTTACTGACCGCGCTCCCCTCCAACTTGGTCAAGCGGAGGTGGAATGCGTACCGCATTTCAAATACCTCGGTTCTGTAGTGGACAGCGGTTGCCGTTCGTCTCGGGACATCGCCGCAAGGATTGCCCAAGCCTCCAGGGCCTGCGGTGCTCTTCGGAGGTCTGTATTCTCCAATCCACATCTGCTGATGCACACCAAGCGGTGCGTATTCAATGCTTGCGTTCTGTCCCTGCTGTTGTATGGCTCTGAGTGCTGGACGCCCCTTCAGCATGACCTGCAGAAGCTCTCAACCTTCAGCATGAGGTGCATCCGATCCATCCTCGGGGTCTCTCGAAGCCGGATGTGGGACGAACACATCACCAATGAAGAGCTACTGGTGCGCTGGGGAGACTCCGAGACGATTAAAGACAAAATTGCACATCGGCGGTTGGAGTGGTTGGGGCATGTGGCGCGGATGCCGGACAACCGCATCCCAAAACAGGTACTGTTTGGCTCCTTCTTGCAGCGTCGCCCAGCACATGGCCCACGCCGCAGATGGAAGGACTGTGCAGTCCGAGATCTACGTGCCCGTGGCGTGGAGGCATCATGGTATGATGTTGCATGTGAGTCTCGCGCGGAGTGGCGCAGCACCTACCAAGAGCCTGACAATGTGCCTGAGCCTCCGCCCCGAGTGGTATGTACGGTATGCGGACGGGATTTTGCACGGAAAGGAGACATGGCTCGGCATAAGTGTCTGGAGGAGCGTGCGCGGCCTGTGTCTGAGCAGCGGGGCGCCAGTCAGTGCGGGCGGTGTGGGCGGTGGCTGAGAAGCCGCGGTGGCTTGGTCCGGCATGTGTGTGCCTCAACGGTGGATGCCGCAGTGCCACCTGGAACTACCGGAGCGTCGGCACCGGCGGAGGGATGTTGTGCCGCGCATTGTGACAGGTGTGGTCGCTGCTTTCGCGGTGTCCGGGGACGGGGAAGGCATCGCTGTTCAAGGGTGGCTCATAGACCAACAGCAGCGGAGCGCTCAGCCTTCCAGCACGTGTGCATATGCGGCAGGCGGATGCGACTACCCGTGCACCTGGAGCGTCATCGAGCGTCGTGTCCTCTCTCTCTCTCTTCTCAAGTTTCCCAGTGATGGGATCACGTGACCCTTTTGCGGCAGTGACTCTACAGGACAGGACAGGACAGGTGTGTATGTGTGTGTGTGTGTGTGAGTGCATTATGCATTGGGATGACTGCTGCTGGAGAATGCTGTCAATGTATTGTGTGCCTTCACCTCAACTTTCCTACCCATTCTACACATGACAGGACTATGCTGTCATCTTTATTTTCTCATTTGCTCTTAGGGTAGTGGTCCCCCTCATTTCTTTCTATTTTGGTATTTTTCTGTTTGGTGGTTAGTATGAGTGATGATACTGAGACTGTTTATCCGTCGTTGTCTGATCATGTTATTCCTGTACAGTACACCTGATATAGACTACAGTGTATGTATGCATGCATAGTCTATATCATGCTATCATACATGTACATCTACTTCAACATACATGTACCTCTAAGCACAATGCTACACACGTCATTAGTTATGTGAACAGCCGTACAGCAATAAGTCAAGGTGTAAATAATACACAGATCCTCACACTCCAGTAGACCTGGCACCTTTCTCACACCAGCTCTCTAGTTACGAAAATTAAGCGGAAAACAAGGCAAGACTATTGATTGGCAAATACAACTATTCATGAGAAATTTATGTAGTACTGTATGTAGTACTGTATGTACTACTGTATCCGGTACATGTACTGTAAAAGCAGAAATTTTCGGTGTGCAATATTTTCGGAATTCGCCAAAATTGTCGGTTCGGTGGAGTGAAATTTTCGGTAAAACCCGTTTTCCAGGTAAGTGTACTAGTACGACATGTATACAGTACCGGTTGTACCGAAAATTTCGGTGCGTTTTATTTTCGCTAAAAATTGTCGGCACCGAAGTTACCGCAAGTAAAACACATCACGGAAAAAATCAGCTTTAACAGTACACAGTACACTGCCTGGTGTAGTGGTTATGAACAGTGTTTAGTCGTAACGTGTCCTGATAAGACTAGTGGTTATGAACAGTGTTTAGTCGTAACGTATCCTGATAAGACTAGTGGCTATGAACAGTGTTTAGTCGTAACGTGTCCTGATAAGACTAGTCATACTGTCATACAAGGTTTAACACAAGACCAGTCAGTACAATAAATCCCTGTGTTAACCTAAAATACGACCAGGTACAGTCTGTATCGGCTATAGCGTACCCTTTTGATTTCCGTGATTTTATCACTATATTATGCGATACGATCGATTTTTTTTCTTTTTTTCGATCGACATATGAAAGGCAAGGAAATACTTAGAGCATGGCGTTTTGACAAAATGAGCATGCTGCATAGCTAGTTGACAGTGCCCGCATTTCCATAGAAAAATTCTGTTTTGTACATGTACATGTATCACTATAAAAATAGAAAGTAAAAAAATAGGGCCTTTGATATGATTGCTACATGTATTTTAAAGTTATCACTATAGCCGATTAGGGCGCGTTCAGACTACCGATAAAAAGTGACCGATTGGGAAAGTGGCCAAGGTGATTTGATCACGTGACGTTACTGGCACATTACCGGTGGGAAAGTTTTACTGCCGCGGCTGCTGCGGCAGGACACTTTTACCGGCAGTAAAAAAGTGCTCAGGCTGCATGCGCGCTGGGAAAAAAAGGGAAAATCCCTTGTCAGTGCCGCGGTGACAGCTGAAAACTTCACAGTAACCAGTCGTTTGTTATCGGTAGTGTGAATGTCCTTCACGGTTTATCGGCATTCACGGTTTGACGGGGTTCACGGTAAGACCGATAACAAACTAACGTTACCGCGAGGTTTTGAGCTCTCACCGCGGCACTGACAAGGGATTTTCCCTTTTTTTCCCAGCGCGCATGCAGCCTGAGCACTTTTTTACTGCCGGTAAAAGCTTACTGCCGCAGCAGCCGCGGCAGTAAAACTTTCCCACCGGTAACGTGCCAGTAACGTCACGTGATCAAATCACCTTGGCGACTTTCCCAATCGGTCACTTTTCATCGGTAGTCTGAACGCGCCTTAACAAGAGTACATGAAGTATTTTCATGTACTCTTGCCGATAATAATAATTATAGTGTGTTATGCATGTTTTGATTCTTTGTTGCCATCATAATATTATCATTACATCCGATTATATTGGTTATAGTGATATTTTTACTGGATAAAATACGTTTTGCTTTTGATATTTCGTACCAATATCACTGTAGCCGATATATTCTTATATCCGGTCACTCTATAGCCGATACAGACTGTATACTGAAGTTTAAACTAGAGTTTGCTTGTGTATGGTCTTTTGCACACAGGATATCACAGCAATAGCAAGGAAGATACCGTTCCCAAGATTGAGGTTGAGGTCTCTAAGCATCGTGCAACTAACAAACCTCCAAGGCACACAGACACACACACTCACGCGCGTGTGCGCACACACACACACACAAACACATACACACACACATATATCCATGTACAACGGCAGGCAGTGGTGATCTCGTACTCTCCTGTAAACCGCCTAGCTTCAGTTCAAACTTGAACTCAGCATAGTCTGAGAGCAGAAAGAGTATTTGGAATATCTGAGAGTTTAAATTTCATCAGCAATAATCTTTCCATGTACAAAACACCAAAGCTGAGGCAACAGCAATATTGTCAGGTGTACGGAAACAAGAAAAAGTCAAAAACAAATACAAAGAATGGCACGGTCAATTGTACACGATAGTCAGCCAGCGCTGCACACTAAGACATTTAGTTAGAGGGAAAACAGTTTCAAAAAGTAATAAAACTGGCTAAGTTCACAGTGCAGGCTGCTGGAGGACAACGATCAGCTATGATGTAATAAATTTGTTTACCAGACGACAACGACAATGAAAATTATTCACGAAATTTACTTGTAGTTGTAAAGAGCATGGCGAATAGAATGTATGGATCACATCCATCAGATATTGCAAGAACCAAGAAGCAAATTATCAACGAGAAGTCCGTTTACTAATTTCCGAAAATGCCATGCATCTAAACACAGACGTGCGCGCACGCACACACACACACACACGAGTGGTAGACGTCACCCGTTGTGGCTATGCAGACTAGGCTTGCCCGTCACAGCTGCTGTCACACTTCTTCAGTCTTCATGACAATTGTTCATGGAGACGAAACACAAGAGACGAGAACACAACAGCATTGAGTTAATTTCAGCAAGTGAAAGAACAACAGGAATTACCACATTATGGTGAAAAAAGGACAACAAAATGTTACGAGTTATGACTAACTGTTCCAAGTGAATACCACATTTTAATACTTTGAAAAATCAATCTTGATCACAGGATGAAAAAAGCAGTGGTGATGACTAAGATGACAGCGATGACGACAATGCCAAGAACAACATCGTTTGAGATGTGTTCTCTGTTGAAAGTCAATTATAATCACTGAACAGTTTATCCCTTACCAACGTCTAATGACAACACTATCTTCTCAATTTTCTTCTCTGCTGGACACATAACAAACCACATAGTCAGTTCAGTGAGTGCACAGGGTTGACAGCCGACACTATCGACTACACTGCTGACTACACTGCCCACTGGTATCTGATAGCCAACAACTGAATGAGGGGAATCAACAGAATGGTTTGCCAGATTCACACACATCGCTGACAAAGACACCACACAGATCTGAACGTTAACATACGTGTACGCACACACTAGCAATAGAGAGAACAAGATACACACGACAAGAAATTGGATAACGACAAAAATAGGAGTTTTTCGTTGGAGGAAACTGTAGTTATCACCAACACACACATACCACCATACCCTAAACACTCTCACAGCCCCCCCCCCCCCTGACCTCACAGCCCCCCCCCCCACACACACATACCTACACCCTCACAGACTCCAACCCCTTAGGCGCCGGTCACACATGCATGGCGCTTTTGCGACACCACCAAAGCTGCACCACAAAAGTTGGGATATCCCCGGATCACCATGGATACTGCGCCTGGCGCCACTGGCGCCACGGCGGCAATCTCAAAAGCGCCACAACCAAAAAATTGGTGGCGAAACACAAAAGCGGTAGTGCAACTTTTGCGGCGTTGTCTTTGTTGGATCTCTTGGATCTTGGAAAAATTAGTTTTTCAT
>NC_088644.1:48166445-48186445 GCF_964019385.1 Sycon ciliatum
ACACACGCACACACACCACACACACATACATACACACACACACACACATACACCATGTACCATACACGCTGAGTTACCAGCAACACCCCGCACTACCACTCTGGGCCTGCAGCGCATCCGCTTCCGCGTCTCTGAAGTCCAACAGTGCCTGAAGCGTCTCAACACATCCAAATCCACTGGTCCAGATGAGATCCCAGGACGAGTACTCAAGGAGTGTGCAGCTGAACTAGCACATCCACTGGCTAGATTGTTTCGCCTGTGTTTTGCAAATGGAGTCCAGCCCCAATCATGGAAAATTGCCCGTGTCGTTCCAGTGCACAAGAAAGGACCCAAATCCATGACGAAGAACTACCGGCCTATATCTCTCCTGACGATCATCTCTAAGATCATGGAAGGTATCATCAATCGGCAGCTTGTGAACCACCTGGAAACCCATCAACTCTTCTCCTCGTCCCAATTTGGCTTCCGACGCGGACTGGGCACAAGTGACCTACTGACGGCTCTCCAGCATTCCTGGGCCACTACCCTGGCTGGCGGCGGTCTTGTGCATGCCCCGGCAGTTGATATTGCCAGGGCATTCGACAAAGTTTCCCACCCAGGTGTCCTTGCGAAGGCACAGCAATGTGGCATCCACGGCCAACTCCTGGCTTGGCTAAGGTCGTATCTCCATGACCGAAAACTGACTGTAGTTGTTGGCGGTCAGTCCTCCCCACTGTTCCCGATCAAGGCTGGAGTGCCCCAGGGTAGCCTCCTAGGTCCCACTCTTTTCCTGTTATAATTATGTAAACGATGCAGAACAGTGTTTAGCCCCAGGCTCCAGTCTAGCTGTCTATGCGGACGATACAACACTCTATGCCCTAATCAGAAACCCAGATACCATCGCTGCTGCTTGCAATAGCCTCCAAGCATCTATTGACCGCCTGCAGACTTGGGGTGCCCAATGGAAGATAAAGTTCGAGCCATCAAAATCTCAGGCAATACTCCTTGACCGCCACAGACCATCCCTGGATGTCCCACAGCTCACATTTGATGGCATGCAGGTGCCTGAGAGCCCTCAGCTCAAGCTGCTAGGAGTGTTATTTGACAGTACTCTCTCCTTCCGGGCCCACATCCGTTCCCTTGCCGTTAGAGCCAACCAGCGACTCGGCCTGCTCCGAAAGGCATCTCGGATCCTGGACAGTGCAGGGCGCCTAACTGTGTACAAAGGATTTGTACGGCCTATAATGGAGTACGCCTCTCTCGTCTGGGCAAGTGCGGCACATTGTCACCTCCATCAGCTGGACCTGGTCCAGCGTCGAGCCATGAAGGTTATTGGCCCCTCATTGCTCCCCAGCCTGGCAATCCGAAGGCATGTTTACGGGCTGTGCTACCTGTATAAGCTGCAATGCATACCAAGTCCAGCTCTGCTTACCAACATGGTACCTCTCCCAGCAAGAGTTAACGCTGCACCCCGGACGCGCCGGCAACGCCAGTCCCTCGGTGGCCACTCTTTCCAACTCGCAACTCCTCTGCCAGCCTCCAGTCCAGAGTTCATCCGCCGCTCCTTCCCATACTTTGTCCTGGAGAGCTGGAACACACTGCCTGCCCCAATCCTTGCCGAACGCCCAACTCTCAAGAAATTGCCGACATTCAAGACCAAGGCCTACCATCACCTCCGCCAGACCAATTGGCTATGGGCCACTGAAGTCCACCAGCACTGAGAATAACCGGTTGTCTCTATTAATATCATTTTCTGGCTCTCTCTTTCTCTCTCTCTCTCTCTCTCTCTCTCTCTCTCTCACTCTTCCTCTCCTGGGAAGCTCCTCATGCTCATTCTCCCTCTCTCTGTCCATTTCCCCTTCCTGATGCGTAGACCAACTGTTGAACCCGAGACCACTAGGTCGGGGGAGGTTGACCTACCTCATCGGCACGCATGCCACGCTCCTCTGTGTTGTAAAAGTTCGCTTGTCCACTTTTGTCTACCTCCCCTTTTATGTTGCTGGCCAGTGCTTTGTAGTAAAAAAAAAAAAACACACACACACACACACACAAACATTGTCAAGCATATACACACACGTACACACAATGTGAAGTAACAGCTCGGGTGTACATGGTGTGCGCATGTGTGTGTGTGTGTGTGTGTGCATGTGTTTGTGTGTGTGTGTGTGTGTGTGTGTGTGTGTGTGTGTGTGTGTGTGTGTGTGTGTGTGTGTGTGCATGTCCGCATGTGTGTGTGTGTGTGTGTGTGTGTGTGTGTGTGTGTGTGTGTGTGTGTGTGAGTGCATGAGCATACCTGCACGTGTGAGTGCATGCGCATAACCGCACGTGTGTGTGCATGCGCATGTCCGCTCGTGTGTGTGCATGTGCGTGCTCGCACGTGTGTATGGTTTCGCACTTATAGTTGGTCTGGGGTTCGCACATGTTCCCGCAAGTGTGCATGTCATCTGTGTGTCTGGACATGTTTGTGGATGTGTGACTTGTGTCAAGTTGTGTGTAAGCATGTGCATGCTCGGGTGCAAAACTGTGTGGGTGGGGGGAGGGGGGGGGGGGAGGGGGTGGCTCACATGCGCGCACATGTTTTTTTCCGGTTCTGTATGACTTCCCTGTGTGTGGTTCACATGGAGAGTGTGGCAGTGACTTTACACTACATAATGTGTATATATGTTTCTTAATGTGGATTTACACTAAACCTCACAATAACTATACTCACACTCAATCAAGGAAAACCCGCTGTTAGGGAAGATCTACAACTGCGAAACAACCCTGAAGCACTTTTTATACCCGGACCTTTGCCGTTGCACCGACGATTTACCAGCTTACGGTGCATGGTAAGACTTGAGAAGTTAGTATTACAATACTCTGGTAAAGTACTACTCCCTGGATGTAAAATAGACCTACCACTTGACTAAATTAATTTTAAATGATGCTTGATCGCGGCTATTCGGTTTATATTAACCTGAAGCTTTGCCTGTTCCCACCTCCGATCCTGTCGCTTGCCAGTCTAATCGAATGCATCCTGTGACCTTGTACTTGCGATTGATTCGGCCTACATCGGTATGCTCCGCGTCCAGTCTATCCTCGTTTCTTGACGGTTTTATCAGTTCTTGTCACCAGGGAGGAGTATAATAATGTCAATACTTCTCCCTAGTTTAACCCGTGTGTGTATGTTTTGTGTGTGTGTATGTGTGTGTGTGTGTGTTTGTTTGTGTGTGTGTGTGTTTGTGTGTGTGTGTGTTTGTGTCTGTGCGCGCGTACCGTAATTCCGCGCATGTAAACCCATGGGCTTATAGGTGAAACAATGCAGTTTGGGGATAAAATATCCAGTAAAACATGTTCGTGTTTTAGCCCATGGGCCAATATTCGAATTTTGAAGGTTCACGAAAAAGTACAAGTCCATGCTCATGGTCAGTCTACCATGCTCTACTGGTAAACTGCACTGACCTGCTGTACCATACTCTACTGGTAAACTGCACTGACCTGCTGTACCATGGTAGGAAGAGTCCATTTTGTGAAAACTTCTACTTGACACGTGAGTTGCATTTGTGTCTGTTTATTAGCCCATGGGCTTATAAACGGAGGTGGGCTTATATCCGGATATAGGCCCGTGGGCTTATATGCGCGGAATTACGGTCTGCGTACGTGTGTGTGCATATGCATATGTGTGTGTGTGTGTGTGTGTGTGCGTTCGTGCGTATGTGGTATGTGCAGCGATTTCCAATCGATAGGTTGCCGGTTCGATTCCCGCCGACTATGGCCACACACGTCATTCTTCTCTTTCTCAGACTCCTCCTGACTTCTTTCATTCTCCTGGGTGGTTACCAACAGCTAGTGCATGCCGGAGTATGTGGTGTGATGTTTGCGAGGGAAAAAAATGAAGAAAAAGACCTAGAAGTAGGGATTCACTGACCAGAAAAATCCACTTCATAGCTGTGTGGTGTAGACCAGGTTGAATATTGGCGGTCAATTCTTCAGCGTTGCAAGCTGTTGAATGGTGCAATCCCGGCACAAGTTGCTATGGCTTTTGCTATAGCATCGCCTCTGGCGATGGGCGTCCAATGGTCCAATGGTGTGTGTGTGTGTGTGTGTGTGTGTGTGTGTGTGTGTGTGTGTGTGTGTGTGTGTGTGTGTGTGTGTGTGTGTGTGTGTGTGTGTGTGTGTGTGTGTGTGACCACCACATAGTTCGCAGCAAGCTTATACTTGCTCGTCCAATTTGCCGCAGCCCTCGTCCTGTGCCGAAACCCGCACCTGTTGCTGTCGGAAAGCTGGTTGACCCAGCTGTTCGCAAGAGTTATATAAGCTGAGCGAATTTCAGACAAGCTCCCTGATACTGCTGATGCGGACACTGCAGCTGACCATTGGCAAGCAGTGAAGGATATAATGTGCAGTAAGGCAGAGGATGTCCTGGGAGCATGGCAAGGCAGGCAGCGCGACTGGTTTAAGGCGAGTGAGGCTGTGCTTCTTCCGCAGATTGATATCAAGAATTCCGCTGGAGATGTCATGTTGCAGAAGAACACTGCGTCTTCACGCAAGAACTTTCCACAGACACAACGTGAGGTGGAGAAGGCTGTACGGAATGCCAAGGAAACTTGGATTGAAGACATCGCATCCCAAGCTGAAAATGCTGCTAAAAATTATTCCGTTTGTTGGCTTGCAGTCCGCAAGTTGCAGACACTCCATCGAGGCCGCCGTCCAATGCAGCCGTCTACTGTGCATTTGGAAGATGGCACGTTGAGTGATGGACATGAGGTTCAGCCGCTGTCAGCACAAGATGGCTGCAGCACTTTCAGGGTGTTCTGAACGTTGAGAGTGAGTTTGATGCAGCTGTGGTCGAGATAATGGCGGATCGCCCTGTTATCCCTGAGCTGCATCAGCCACCCACTGTTGCTGAGCTAGAGGCTGCACTGCAGACCATGAAAGCGGATAGAGCTGGCGGTCAGTCGGGCATTCTACCGGACATGGTCCTACATGGCGGCAAAGACCTACACAGTCGCATCCTGACCATCATGCGTAAATCCAGGCTCGAAGACACTGTAGTTGATGATTGGTGTGATGCAGTGGTTGTGCCCATCCCCAAGAAAAGAGATCTACACCACTGTGATAACTGACGCGGCATCAGTCCGTTGGACGTTGTAGGCAAGCTGCTTGCCCGTATTCTGCAGGACCGCCTGAAAGCTATTGCTGAAGATGTGTTGCCAGACTCTCAGTGCGGCTTCAGAAAGGGACATGGCTGCATCAATATGGTGTACGTCGCACGGCAGTTGATGGAGAAGACGTTGGAGCACGATTCAGATGCATATGTCCTTTTCGTCGATCTGAGTAAGGTGTATGACAGTACACAGCGTGGAGCGCTGTGGCAGGTTCTCCAGAAGATTGGTGCTCCGCCGGCAATTCTCCGCCTCATCCAGTCCCTCCACAATGGTATTCCTGCTCAAGTTCTGTTCGGGTGGAGGGCAAGCTGAATGTATTGCGTCAGGGCTGCACTCTCGAACCAATGCTTTTCAATTTGAACTTCTCTGCCGTCGTTGCCAGTTTGACGTCCAGATGTCCGGACACTGGCATATCCCTTCAATATAAAGTTGGGAGGAAGCTAGTTGGTGATCGAACGGCGAAGGGCAAGCTCCTGACATCAAAGGTCACAGAATCACAGTCTGCTGGTGACGCTGCACTCTATGCAACATCTCTGCCTGCCTTTGAAGCGATGACATCCAGCTTCATCACCTGTGCAACCAGCTGGGGCCTAACGGTCAGTGTCAGAAAAACCAAGGGTATGGCCGTAGGTGAGACTGCTGATCGCAATGACGTTGTTGCAGGGGCAGACACTATTAAAGTGGTAGACGAATTCACCTACCTTGGCAGTGTGCTCACCTCGGATGGTCTTGCCTGTGCTGAAGTCCGCTCTCGCCTTGCGAAAGCCTCAGCTGTGTTCGGAGCCCTGAAAGCACCCGTTTTTTGACAACAATACCCTGTCGCTTCGCAGCAAGAGGCATGTTTATGAGGCTGTGATCCTCACCACCGTATTGTATGGTGCGGAGACATGGACCAGATAGGCAGGCCACCTCCAGAAGCTCAACACGTTTCACCATCAGTGTATTCGGTCCATCATGGGTATTAGCCGTCGTCAACAGTGGGATGATCGGATCACAACGACCACATTAGCGGCTACACTAGGTGTTGACCCTGACATCACCAGCATCATCTGTCGCCACCTTCTTCATTGGCTAGGTCATGTCGGCAGGGTGGACGACTCGCACACACTAAAACAATTGCTGTTTGGTGAGCTGCCCTCCCCCCCCCCCCCCCCCCCCCCGCTCCCCCGGCCTCGTCACGGCCCGAAGAAGTGGTGGCGAGATGTGGTCTCGACTAACGTGGCGGACCTCGGTGTGACCACTTAGCTTGAGAGATGCGAAGATCGTCCCGTCCCGGCTGGAGTCGAGTTGCAAGCAGCACTCCACCGCCACGGCCCGCTCCTGATCCTCTTCCCTGTGTCTGTGGACACAAACTTTGTTCGTTCTCAGGCGCCACCAACATCTACTCCCGCCTGCTAGAGCCAGCACACACACCCATGCCACCTTTCTATTTGTCACCACCGTCACATGGAACTTCTTCCCGGCTGCCATTCGCACCGTATTCAGCCCAAATGTTGTATCGCTCTTGTCCGCACCCACTTTGTTATCACCTGTTTTGAGCCCTCTGGTTTCAGAGCACCGATATCATACAGCACTGAGTTAAATTACTACCCCCCTGCATCTTTCTATCTTTTAATTTTATTTTTCTCCTCAGCTTCTTCTTCATAAGCTGCTGACGGAGACTCCCTCTATTTAGGCTAAAACCTGTGGAGAATCCATAAACACAACATTACAAAAACAAAGGTGAAGGTGTGTGAATCCCTATTATAATGGTGTGAACCCTCCCCTATAGGGGATTCATGCGCACACACCCACTCCCACACACACATACACACACACACACACACACACGCACTCACACATACAAACGCACCCCCCCCCCCACACACACACCCACACCCACACACATGCACATACACACACACATACACACGCGGGTAAAACCAAGGTCTTGGAAAAATTGGCAAAGCAAAACGGGAAATTTTCTTAACGGGCGGGTGAACGGGTACCCTTCAGCAGTCTTGTTTAATTTTTTGCGCAATTTTCACATCAAACCATATTTTTATTTATCTGTTCTCAGGTTGTGTTGCTGCATGACTGCGCTAACTTGCAGCACCCTTTTCGTTTGTGCTTTCCCCCTTTGGGCACCCACTGTGTCACCTCCGTAAAGAGGACGATACTACGCTTTTCCTTGCATGGACGACTCACTTTTCTTATAATCACACAACTGCCGAGAACAGGAGCAGATCAATAAAGAACACTTTCAAACCAACAAGAGAAATTCGGAGCTCGTGTCTGTAACGAGGGTTGTGCCACGTGGCACTGAGATCTCACCAAAACATTGGTCCTTCGAGCCGGATTTTCTGCGGAAAGGGTCCGGTATCGCCACACTCAAACTAAGTAGAGACTCGAGTAGACGAGCTCGACATCGACGCGGAATAAATCGCCGCGGAAGAGGTCGCAGAAGTAGAGCGAAAGCTGATCCGCAAGAAGCTAGAACTCCAGAAGAAGTTGTACAGAAACTGGTCAAGCGGCAGCAGTAATGCCAGCGTACGGTCCAGTTCGTCCCGTCCATCACTGGAGAACCGCAACGGATAGGAGCTGACATGCACGGATAGCATTAGCCTAGCTGACCTTGCACAGCGCGCCGAGCGAGCGGAGAGAGACATCGGAGCAGTGCTGGAGGAAGCCAATGGGCAAATCCAGGATCTGTTGCTGGACGACCAAGGTGAGCGGGCTTCAGGGAACGAACCCAGTGGTACACGTCCTACCCCTGCAAGGCAGTCACACGCCATGAATCACACCACACACAATTTCATGGCAAGGCAGTCCACTGCTAAGGACTTACTTCAGTTCTCTGGACATGCCGACGAGTGGCCAGCCTTTATCTTCACGCTGGAACACACGACTATAGAGTGAGGCTTCTTAAACGGTGAGAAGCTTGGATGATTACAGAAAACACTGCGCGGAAAAGCCAAGGAAGTCGTGCAGGGGATGATGACTCTCTCCGACAATGTGGGGGAGGTTATCTCCATCTTGAGGATGAGGTTCGTCCGGCCGGACCAGATTGTCCAGATTGTCCAGAACCTCATTCTGAAGAAGAAGTCACAGAGAGGTATGAAGTCGGAGGAGGCCATCGTGGCACTGATTGGGATTAGCGCCGTGTACCGCAACCTTGTCACCACTTTGCGCAGCACATAGTGCACCGGCCACCCCTACAACCCTCAGTTTCTCAAGGACCTAGTTGGCAAGCCGTCTGGGGGTGGGGGGGGGGGGGGGGCGCGGGTCGGATTCAGTGGGGAGAGTACATGCTCAAAACCAGCGAAGACATGCACCTGGACACCTTCTCTGCCTGGCTTGAACAGAGGGCCAAGGCTGCTTGCCTAGTCGCTCAGCAGACCCCATGTGACGCCACTCATGCCACTCCACGCACAGGCCAAACGCTCACAGTCTTGGAGGCCAGTGCTAGTAAGCCACATCACCTCTTCTCTAGCAAATCGGGGCACACCACAAATAGCGGCCGCCAGCTACCCGCGGAACCACTTAACGCCCGCCGCCAGTTCGTTAGTGAAAAACGGCTGTGCTTCTGCTGCCTTGGCGAAGGCCACCTAGCGAGGGTTTGCGAGTAGAAAGCCTGCTCATGTAACAGACCCCACCATCCTCTACTACAACGCGATGGCCGCAGAAGTGCAGCACCGCTAGAACGCACATCGGAGATGACATACCGGTACACGTCGGCAACCCACGTGTCGGAACACAGTGGAAGGGTACTGCTGAGGGTGATTCCGGTTACGGTACGAAACGGAGACACAGCGGCTGATACGTACGCACCCCTGGACAAAGGCTCGACAGTGTCCTTGATTGAGAGCGAACTAGCAGAGGAACTTGGGCTTGCAGGACCAACTCGGCCCCTGAGGCTGTCGTGGACGGATGGCAAGCAGCACCAGGAGTCCAGCTCCAAGGTAATAACATTCAGCGTAGCTGGCAGGCAGAAACAGGACAGCTTCACTTTAACCAACGTTCACATTCATGCCAAGTTCAACCTGACAACACAATAAATGAACCCTGAACGGTTCAACAATTGCCCCCAACTGGAGGGACTTAACCTACCAACGTTGCCCTGCGCCAAGCCCAGACTCCTAATCGGACAAGACCATTACAACTTGATTGCACCACGGGTGACCGCGGAGGGCCCACCAAACGCACCCGTAGCCACACATACCAAGCTAGGGTGGGTTGTTCATGGCGAAATGAGTGCCCGCCACTACAGAATCGACGAAGGCGTGCTTCTGTCCAACTGGGGTCTCGTTAGCGACCTCCAAGACCTGATCAAGTAGTAGTTCGCCCTCGACTCCTTCGGGATCAAGCCCACGAAAATTCGCAGCAAGGCTGACGACCGCGCACTCCAGCTGCTAGATACTCTCACCACACGCAACGGACGCCGGTGGCCAACGGGGCTACTCTGGCGTGAGGACGACATCACCCTTCAACGGAGCAAGGCAATGATTGGGCTGCAGAGCTAGACCAGGTGGCCACCGTAGAAGTGCCACGGTGCTACACACCGTTGATTACAGTCGCTACCGACATCCAGCTGCACGTGTTCCGAAGCAAACGAGAAAGCATAATGGCGCCGGTGCGTACTTGAGAGTAGCGAACCATGATACTCAGCTGGCAGTGTCCCTAATCGCAGCGAAGGCACGCGTTGCTCCAATAAAACCGGCCTCCATACCCCGTCTGGAACTCCAGGCTGCGGTCCTCGCCTCGCGACTATCCTGTACCGCCCGGGAGCAGCTGTGTATCTCAATTCCACGGGTCATATTCTAGACGGACTCCAGAACGGTGTTGCTGTGGATACGCTCAGACACACGACAATACAAACCATTTGTGGCCCAGCGGATGGCGGAAATAACGGACACAACTGAAGTAGACCAGTTGCACTGGGTACCAACAAGAGAGAACCCAGCTAACGATCTCTTTAAAGGCATCTCTGCCCAGCGCTTGCAGCCGGACGATCGCTGGTTGGGCGGCCCGGACTATCTGAGGCAAGGCGAAGCAGACTGGCCCGCCGAGGAGACTCGTACGCCGGACCTTGATGATCCCGAGCTGAAGCATCCGTTCAGTGGCGACAACGCAGCAGCCGGAGACAGCTCAGAGCCACCCAACCTGAAGGCAGTAAAACCAGAGATCAAGCGATTCTCAAACTGGTGTCGCCTGGTAAGAGCAACCGTCTGGGTGCTACGCTTCACTCGCCACCTGAGACACGGAGAAAGAGACGCTGCCAAGCCGTCGCTGACAGTCCCCTGAGCTGCGAGCCGCGGAGAGTCTTTTGATGGAAAGCTGCACAAGCGGAAGGCTTCCCCGAAGAACTCGCTACGCTCCGCAATGGCAAGCCAGTGGACAAGGACAGGCGCCTGGTCCAGATGACAATCTTCATCTACGACTATGGCATCATGTGCTCTGACAGTCGCGTACGGAACGCAACGGTTGGAAACAAGAACCTGCGCCAACCTGTTCTGCTCCCGTGCCGAAACACGCCTTCACTAGGCTGCTTATGCAGCAACACCATGTCTGGTCACTACATCAAGGATAGGATCGCGTAGTGAACGAGCTGCGTCAGAAGTACTGGGTACCCGGTATCCGTGCAGCGGTAAGAAGCACCTGGAGCGAGTGCCAGCATTGCAAGGATCTCCGTGCCAAACCGCAGCCACCAATCATGTCTGCCCTGCCAGAGTACCGCACTGACGCCTTTCAGCGACCCTTCACACAGACAGGACTGGACTACTTCGGCCCGCTGTCTGTCACTGTTGGGCACAGACATGAGAAGCGGTACGGCGCTCTCTTCACTTGTCTTGCCACCCGAGCCATTCACGTGGAGCTAGTGCACGACCTGTCCACCGACTCAACGTTAATGGCTATCCGGAGAATCATCAGCAGGCGAGGCTACTCACTGGTGATCCACTCAGACAACGGAACCAACTTCAAAGGCGCCGCCAAAGAGCTCCACCAGGCCATTCGGGAGCTGAATGAAGCCCCGCCGGCGGCACCCCACACAGGCGGAGCCTGGGAGCGGCTCGTTGGATCCATCAAGATCGCACTTCAAGCACGCTCTATGACTGGACGTGCTGTCGTAGAGCTCTCATGCCTCCCGCACTTCTGCGCTGCAGCTAGCTGCACTGTTTTTTTCTTCTCTTTTTCTTTTTTTTCTTGTTTTCGTTTTGTTTTGTGCGTCCATGGACCATCCACCTTTGTTTCTACTCGGATAGCACGATAGTTGCTAGGTTTGAATATAGTCTTTTTCGCTTCCCTTCAGTTCCTGTTTACATGTTCATGTTAACTCTTCCACGGTTTGTTACCAAGGGGGAGAATGTTGCTGCATGACTGCACTAACTCGCAGCACCCTTTTCGTTTGTGCTTTACCCGTTTGGCCATCCACTGTGTCACCTCCGTAAAGAGGACGATACTACTTAAGTACGGTTTTCCTTACATGGACGACTCACTTTGTAAACCTTTTCTTATAATCACACAACTGCCGAGAACAGAGACAGATCAATAAAGAACACTTTCTAACCAACAAGAGAAATTCTGAGCTTGTGTCTGTTACGAGGGTTGTGCCACGGGGCACTGAGATCTCACCAAAACAGGTTGCATTTTGATATCACATTGTGATTCTCAAATTGATTTGTGTCTGTTTGTTGGAGAGGTAGATCTACTAGATGCGAAAATGCAACAACAATGCTGACATCCAGCGTGGAGTTGTAAATAATTGACTCCCGCCTGGAATGCGCGATCCCAGCAGTGTTGTTCCGTACTGACCATGCTGACTGGATCATCGAAATCCAAACGGGTACCATTTTACTAACGGTACGTGAGACTAACGAGCGGGTACCCAGGTACCCTGGACACCACTAGAACAAAACCAGTTCTTCACCAACACATACATCTGGCGTTTTAAACAGTGCTGCAAAACCGTCCGATTTTTCGGACAGTGTCTGATTTTTGAACGCTCTTCCGAAAACCGGTCCGAAAAGGGAACGTCCGAAAAGTAGCCAAAAATGCCAGGGATCAGTACTTTCCTATTCAGAAGTCCTGTATTTTCTTTTT
The DNA here is from genome assembly GCF_964019385.1 of Sycon ciliatum. Taxonomy (NCBI): domain Eukaryota; kingdom Metazoa; phylum Porifera; class Calcarea; order Leucosolenida; family Sycettidae; genus Sycon; species Sycon ciliatum. Next base: position 48,178,652 of record NC_088644.1, read on the forward strand.
TCAGCGCAACTGAAGGCACAAATCACTGTCATGTGCTTCTAAAAGGCTAGCGCTGGGCGGTGGAAGTGCAAAGTACGAGGGCATGTACACTGTACAGTGTGTGACCACGCTCATGCATTACTAGGATTACAGAATTCAGGCATGGCAACCGATTACTTCGGTGTGCAAGATCAGTTACCATGGCAACAAAGCGAATTTCCATGGTATTTTGGGCGGTATTTTGAATTCTCCGGAAAATATTGCAGAGGAGAAAAATTCGCACCATGTGGCCAGCCTTGGCGATGAACGGTGTCCGATTTTGGGCGAAAATTATTTGGCAGCACTGCATTTAGGTCTGTACACGTGCTTGAAGCGGCCCACAAGTAAATCAAATAATGGCTTTACCTTTATCAGACGGCCATCCTGGCTATCGGCTTCACTGTTTGTGAAGGGCAGGCATTGCACGATGCGTTGGAAATGGTTGCGCATCACAGTGAGGGCCTGAAATGCAGGTGTGCCGACCGTAGCGTCAAAGCTTCAATAATAGGTTCATTTGGGGCTTGTCCACCAGACCACTCAGTAAGTACAGAGCAATAAATATCTTCATCTCTGCCCCTGTCACTGGCATGCAGGAACGCAGGCTGGAAAATGGCCCGGCCGTGGAACGGGCTATGCACTGCGCCGTATACCGGTTCGTTTCGGTGACGAGCAGCTGCCAGAATTACAGTACATGTACAAAGTATAAGTTCAAAAACCAGTATGCTGTGGCATCATCTGCTGGCTGTACTGGGATTCCAGCCCCTGCAGAGAATTCAGGAATAGTAGGTTTGGCATTCCTTTTCGTCCAGGCTGCATCGTCACGTGCTGCAGGAAAATTGTCTGGTCCATGTACACAAGTTTGTGCATCAAAAAATATTTCTTCATGATCAGCGTTCGTGTCTGCGTCCTGCGCTGGCGTGACTTGTGTTGTTGCGCCCTGCTCAAGCTCGACATCGACATCTCCGATATCCTCAGGGCCGTCCAATGCGACCACGGCAGTAGGTACGACATCCACCACGGCGGACACGTCCGCGAAATTTGTTCCGTCACTATCGCGGACGGCTATGTCCGCATCTGAGTCATCTCCTTCACTATCGCAGCTCCAGTCATCACTGTCCGAGTCGATGATGGACTGGATCACTTCTTCAGCCGGCATGCGGCGTCTCGCCAGGCCATGTCTGAGTGACAGCTAAAGAAATTGTTCCAGAATCGAAATTATGTTTTTCGAGTGCGCTCTGAATGACTATGTACGAGCCCGCGCCCGTACTTTGAAACACGGGGTGAGGTCTTATCCAGTAGGGGGAAACCCCTAGTTTCCCCTCGAAGAGCCATAATCCGTCGTTATCGGCCACGGTCTGTGAGTGCGGTACGAGACATGCGCGCTTTGTATGGTCGCACCCTTGGCTGCTATGCTGTATGATAGATAGCCCCGTGGGTGCGCCAATCTCCAGCGTAACCAAGGGTAAAGTCATGATGCTGCACTTTCCCGCTTCTGTCCTGGTTTCCCAACCCTGTGCATTGCAGCCGTGAGCAAAACCAGCTCAGGCTGATCTGAGAGATCCCTCCGGAGCTCCATCTTGTCTGTGGTGCGCTGAGCCCACTCAGATCGGTCATGGTCTTTGGCATGTCTCTGGCAGCAGCGCTTGCCTTGACTGCTCACTGCTGTGGCCAGGTTTGATTTCTGTGGTCCACCCACAGCAGTGACATGTCCACTGCTACCTGTATTCCTGCTGTTATTACGATACTTACGATGATGGGTAGCACGGGTACCCTACTACCCGATGACATCCCTCCTTACACTAGTTACAGTGCAGCTGTACTGGTGCCCAGGAAGTACCGGTTGAGAGTTGTAGACTAGAACGTTCTTATTCTCATGTGGAAATTTGTATATGGCCGAGCCACCTTGTACAGACGGGTATCATATGCCTGGTAAAATTCTGATCTGCTCGTTCTTGGGTGCATTGTTCTTGATCGTCCGAGAGTAAGTGTACGGCATTGTTAGGATTACGGGTCATGAGGGAGCAGAGTTTGCAATGTACCTTTGAGCTGGGATCTTATCTGTCCAAAACGGGTGTACAAGGGATTGGGTGTGCGTAAGCATCAGCTGTGACATTTTCAGAATGCATTAGAAGGCATGATAGTTGAAATGAATGAAAACTGTTGGGTGTATTTTGTCATGGTCTCGCCATGAAGATCAAGGAGTACTAATATTATTGCACCATGGCTAACGAGAATAATCTTGTACACATCTGTGTAGGTCCGACATGACTCATGAGCACTACACCACGTGATGCGAGTTTTCCTTATCGCCTGACCACTGCTGACCCAAAGGAAATTATTGTTATGTACGAGTATGGCTAGAGGTCTAGATTATTGCAACCCGTCTCAAGTACTTGACATGCACTCTCCAAGGATTATGCATGTAGATTCTTGGTGTCACCACACTCACACTCACAGACGTACAAATACATACTATAACATAGCGAGATGGAAGATCCTTGAATCACGTGCCCCTATGATCGGCGGCTGGATCGATGGGCTTCGCACAGTCTGTATCGTGTATGTCAACATGTTCAGATCATGTGTGAGTTGTCAGGTTGCTGCTCTACTCAAAGAGCCTGCTCTGTCTAGTCCTACAACTAGTACAAGCCGTCCATGGTCTGCACAAGCCTGTCACCACTGGTCACAACACCGTGTTGTCAAAGACAATTCAATGAACGACAGATTCAAATTCAACCAATAAGCAACGTAGCTCCTAGCAACCAACCAGTTGCAGTGTCCAAGCTGACTGCTTATGCCAGGTCAGAGCAACCATAAGCGCATGGCTGGAATAAAGACGCTGAGACGCTGCGCTTGTTCAATCACATACATTAGATCCTGTCGTCCCTCCTCTTTCTCTGTGAGATTTTCTGCAGTACAATTCATACTGACTACTGATTACTAGTATTTGCTTTTCCTAAGAAACAAAATTATTTGACTGCCAAGATGCCTTCAACCAAATTTCATACGAAGTACCATTCTAAAGATGTTGTTGTGTCCTCTGACGGACGCGAAGTGACCAGACTTACCTCTGCTACCGTCCCGCAACCAACACAACCTGCCGCCGCCGCCGCTGCCTCTCAAACTCAGCCTGCAGCAAAATCGCAACGAGGTACGTACGCGCGCGCGCGCTCGTGAGTGCGTGCGACTGAGTGTCTGTGTCACTGTGTGTGGGGTGTTTTGACCTTGTCTGCGTTGAAAAGATCACGTCTTATCTGAATGGATGTGTGGCTCTTTCTCTCTCCCACAGTCTACTGGATATTGTCTGAACACACACTAGTAGGCATGTGAGATGTGTACGGTAGATCTATGTCACTTTCATAATTGAGAATTCAAGAGAATGCAGCGACAAAGATATCTACTATTCCAAGTAGTATCCAATAACACGCAGTCACGGAGTGTCAGATTCTACCACTCTTTTGGAAATAAAAGCGCTCTGGCGTAGGATTCAGTTTAGGCCCACCAGAACAGTGTATGCTAGACCAGGTAGACATAGTCGCATTTGTATTCGATTGGTTTGGGTAGTGGAGATTTCTGTACCCTTGATCATGGCTTGGTTGATCACAGTATGACCGTGTTTGGGGTCAGCAGATCATGTCATGATCTCGACCGGCCGTGCATTGCATAGGCCACTGTCCTGATCACTTAGTTGATTCCAAAAGTTATAATTTGCACTTTGTTTCGGGTCTGTAGAGTGTTGTGTGGTTTCTCTGGTCTAGTCCCCAGTAAATCTACTCACCAGTGCTATGCACAGATACAGATGCTATGCAGCAATGACTCTGATGTCTGAGCTCATGAGACTTCGCTAGAGTCCTTCCTTGTTGTACCAAATCGACGTTTGTCTATGACGTAACAATTACATTTATGTACGTAGGCTAGGCTGTGTAGGTAGCGCACACTGTACTGCACTAGAAAGAGTCAGTACCGATTACAGTCATCCACAGTAATACATTTTGTATCAGACTATGAACAGTCTACTGCTGTCTGTAATGTTCCATACATCAACAGAGCGCTAGCAAACTAGAGGTCAGAGTTCAAAGGTTCAGTCAGTTGATCCCTCACATTTTCCAGTCGCGCAGCAGAATACTTTCTGGTTGCTCGTCAAGACTTTCGTCCGTTCCTTGCAGTTCATTAGTAGTCTTGTTCATGTCCAAGGAACATCAGGGAGGAGGTTTTGAAACTCAGCCATAGGTACTGGACTAGAGTATTTGCATGTTGATGTTTTACTTCAGCAGTGCCCTTCCTCGTCGTGTGAAGTTTCAATTGAAACATTTCCCGCAATTCAGTTAGTCGAGTCGGAGTAGTTCGTAGTGTTTCTTGTGATCGATGGAAGCGAGATGGAAGGGGCCCATCCTAGACTGTGAGCAAAAACAGGTTTCTTCCCAATACCTACGCTTTGCCGTCGTTCATCTCCTTTGCTTTTGAATGCCGTTTGTCGTGAACATTCGTCTCTGTCCTAGTCTCGTGTCACAAAGTGACGGCCATTCAGTGACCTAAATTGTTTGTTTGTTGAGGTGTGGAGTAGTTTTCTTTCGTCGAGAGTTGTTGAGGCAGTGGTAGCAATGAGGTGTAACATTTGTCGGTCGTTTCTGTAATTTTGTTGAAGAACGTAAATTGCATGTGTTGCAGTGTGTTGTGAAGACACCCTCGTGATGTCGTTCATTGATCGTCTTCACCTCTTTCAGCTACAGTCACTGACAACCATATATAGCTGTATGTACGGTTATTGTGACGTTTGTTTGTGAATGATGGTTGCTAGGATACCTGTACCACGCTGTACTCTGTGGCGACAAATGTCATTACTTGCCACTGTCCAAATAAGGGACGTCTCTATGACGTCATGACGTGTGTGTCTGTGCATGTGCCAACAATAGTGAAGAGATGATAACGTCATTCGTATGTTGTGTCTGTTTGTACGATCCAGATCTTCAAGAAACTGTGAAGAGATTTGCTGATGCAGTTTCTGAGAAAGGACGAGCGATACATGATATATGCGTTGGTGTTCAACGTCCTTCATCTTCTGCACAGTACTGGAGTCCAGAAAGTTAGATGGACACCACCTGGTTATACATTCACAAGCTCCTACACACTAGGAGTAAGTAGGGTGTTGATGTAATGTGTGTGTATGTATGTATAGGTGTGTGTGTGTGTGTGTGTGCGCGTGTGTGTGTGCGTGTGCACAAGCGTAAGTGTGTGTGTGTATGTGTGTGCGCGTGCGCGCGCCTGTGTGTAGGTGAATGTACCCATGTGTGTGTGTGTGTGTGTGTGTGTGTGTGTGTGTGTGTGTGTGTGTGTGTGTGTGTGTGTGTGTGTGTGTGTGTGTGTGTGTGTGTGTGTGTGTGTGTGTGTGTGTGTGTGAGTGCGTGTGCAGTGTCCAGGATTTGGCTGGTGGGGGGGGGGGGGGGATTGCGGCCGGGATGGGGTAGGGGCAGGGATGGGGTAGGGGCAGGGATGGGGTAGGGGCAGGGATGGGGTAGGGGCAGGGATGGGGTAGGGGCAGGGATGGGGTAGGGGCAGGGATGGGGTAGGGGCAGGGATGGGGTAGGGGCAGGGATGGGGTAGGGGCAGGGAGTCGTAAAGTACTTTATTTTACGACTCCCTGGGTGGGGGTAGACATCATGCTACTGTCCCAGGTCAGCCATTTTGAAAACCGATGTCAAGAAGCCGTAAATCTCACATACCACGAGAGCAGTATTTCTGTACACGAAGCAACATTGTAGATCTACATTGGAAACTTCAAATTTGCCGTTATGTGAGCGAATCAACTGCAATTTATGCGAGTCCAACAATTTCTCACCGCTCAAAGCATCCTTTACATAGGCAGCGGTACTATGTCTACTTGTCACTGTGCGCTTGTCTTCATGTTCTGGCTGCTCGCTGACCACAGGTGCTTCCGCGTTTGGCGGAGTGTGACTGTCAGTCCGCTCCGAAAGTTCAACTGGAATAACAGCGACTTCATCACTCCCACTGTTTCCTGTTGGAGCGGCAGCAGGAGTTGCGCCGCCACAGAAACGCTTCACAAACAATCCAGGCTCTGCTGGCTAGAGCTTGGCCTTTTGGGATGTCGCTGAGACATCGAAGAAAAGTCTTCGAGTCAACCAACACACGATTCGAACGAGGGTGATCGCCTGAGCCCTCGGCATTCGAATCGTGTTTTGGTTGTCTCAAAGACTTTTCTTTGATGTTTGTACGTTGAAGACGCGTCGAGCGTGTCCCAGCACTGGGATCACACTGTACAACAGTACAGTGTACACAGTCAGGTGACCGTGTTTCTGTAGTCGTGCACTAGTACTCACTAGACTGTACTCTGTACTCTGTACTACTACCACTACTAGTCTGGACTGTAGTGTGTACACTGTACTACTACCACTACTAGTCTGGACTGTAGTGTGTACACTGTACTACTACCACTACTAGTCTGGACTCTAGTGTGTACAATCAACACCAGCTCGAGCACTGTACCGTGCAACCGCTTTTAGATGATCGTTTCAGGCCACGCGCCCCGAGCCTAGCCTAGCTAGCCCAGGTGCCCTGCCTTTAATTTTTCAAAACCAAGGTCGAAACCTTTGAGGGGGGCGCCCCCGTGCCCCCCCCCCCCTAAACCCGCCACTGGTGTGTGTGTGTGTGTTTTGAGCCCCTGCGGATGGCTTGTGCCGAGTGTGGCCGTCTCTTCTCCAGGAGTGGTTTTCCTCGTCATAAATGCCTCGATGAGCGTCGCAAATCTGTATCGGTACAGAGAGGTAGCCGACAATGTTCTACCTGCGAGCGCTGGTTCCGCAGTGCCGGAGGTTTGGCGGTCAACAAGTGCCCCAACTCCCGGATACTCCCCGCGACATCATCTCTGGCTCCGTGCCGGGCGGCGGTGCCTATCATTGCTGCTCAGGCGACTCCTCCGCCGCCGCGTGTGCGGCTCACCCTCTCATGCTGCAAGGCCCACTGTGGGGCCTGTGGTCGGTGCTGCAGCTCTACTCGTTGATTCCAAATCCATAGCTGCCAAAGATGGCTCTCTCGTCGTGCTGATTGAACATGGTTCCTGATCTCTTGGCAGACTGCCGACTTTCTGGCGTCGCTCGTCATTTCCATGTTGTTGGCCCCGCAAGGGGACACGTGACCGTAATGGCAGTGTTTACCAGGACCAGGTGTGTGTGTGTGTGTGTGTGTGTGTGTGTGTGTGTGTGTGTGTGTGTGTGTGTGTGTGTGTGTGTGTGTGTGTGTGTGTGTGTGTGTGTGTGTGTGTGTGTGTGATCACGTACCCGTATGTGTTTATTAGGCATGTTCAAGTGGTGACACGCTGTCTTCTTGTCTGTACCATTGTCAAGTGACTGATGATCAGTGGAAATTGTTTCTGTGACATAACATTACAAGATGTGCAATTGCTGCAATCTTCTCTCAAGTTGGAATAAAGTTATGACAATTTGACTAGTTTTGACCTCTGAGGTCAATCAGTAGGTTTCCTAACTCCTAATGGCATTGTACTGAGAGTATTGTTGCTGTCATTGTTGTAATTGTCATATTGTTTCTTCTGTTTTGGATATCACATAGGTCACGATGATAGTTGTTCTCTGCGATTGTGGGGAACATCTTAGTGATGAAATGATGCAAGGTCTTGTTGACTATATTCTGCACTTCAAGTCAGTTGACGTCAATGAAGAAGATGACACCTCCGTAAGTTGTTGTGTTTTTGATTGTGACAAGAGACATTGCCTGTGTTCAGTATACTGTGCTGGTTCACTGCCA
>NC_088644.1:48188945-48212158 GCF_964019385.1 Sycon ciliatum
ATCGAGTGGGGACGCGCACATGAGGGCGCTGTACACTCTGCGTCGGAGTATGGAAGCGAAGCTGACAAAGCGGTATACGGCGACAATAGAGCTGGAATGTGCAGAGGCATCAGTAGGTTCAGGGACCCTCCGTCCACCGTCATCGTCAAGTCATCGTGCAGGGTTGGGTGCTCGTGCTCCGAAGCAGCATTCCAAACCCCCGAGGAAGGATCTCCTTCAAACATTTGAGGAGATCAACGCGCAGGAGCAGATTTTGAGGCTGAAGACTCTTCAGGTGCAAGGCAAGTGGTTGGAGTGGACATCGGTGATGTGGCAGGACCTTTCGGGGGAAATCCCTTTTGTACGGTGGTACTGGTAAGGATTTGAAATTTCTTCTCGCGTCAACCCTCGACATGCTACCTTCTCCGACGAACCTACGCCGTTGGGGAAACACCGTAGTGGATCCGTACTGTAGTTTGTGCCGTACCTGGGCCTGTACTACGCGCCACGTGCTTGGTGCTTGTCGCGTAGCGCTGGACCAGGGACGTTACACCTGGAGGCACGACTACGTACTCGGGGTCATCGTCAGGAACATGCGTGAGGAGATTCGAATCCGCGCTGCTGCAAACACCGTACAAACCGAAAATTTAAATGAGCTTGACTTCATCTCATTTTGCAAGGCGGGAGAGAAGCCAGTTCGCGTTCAGCCCAGACGAAAGTTGGTTACGACTGATCTCCTGTCAGTGGCCTCAGACTGGAAACTTCTTGTCGACTCAGTTAGTGCAAAGATTTCTTTCCCTAGCTGTGTTGCACTTACCACCCTAAGACCAGATATAGTTCTGTACTCTACGAGTCGTAGGATTGTGTTCTGGATGGAGTTGACAGTTTGTGCTGAGGACAGATTCAGTGTCAGTAACTCGCGGAAGGACAGGCGGTATGCGGATCTGGCCGATCAATGCCGAGCAAACGGGTGGCAGGTCGTTTCTTTTTCGGTTGAGGTAGGTGTGCGTGGTTTCATCCCGGACTCTCTTCGGAGGGCTCTGAAAGCGCTTGGGTTTTCTAATCGAAGAATAAAATTTATTTGTAATTTGTGCAGCTTGACGTCTCTGCAAAGCAGCTACATCATCTGGTTGCGACGTCAACAAAAACACTGGTCGGAAGATCCACTTTTCTGAGGTACTGTATGTGGGGCTCTGTTTAATTTTGACTGAGTATGTCTGTTGTTGTTTTGCTTTCTGATGTGTTCTTGTGCTACACAGCATGGTGACACAGCATTGGACATAGCAAAGCAAAGTGGTCATGATGAATGTGTGCAGCTTCTCACACAGCATGAAGCTGACAAGGTATGTGTTTATTTTGTAGTTCATGAGTGAGTAAATATGTATGTAGTGCGTAGAGTGTGTAATGGTGGAGTATGGCTGAATCACTGACTGGCATGGAACTAGAGCTGCCAACCAACTGGGTCTGTTTTGAGTACTCTGGCTTCACATGTTCGGTATTTTGCAGTGTGTTGCGGTGCTAGCATAGTACTGACATATGCATTGTCAGTTTGGTCACACACACGCACGTCTGTCCCTGAATTTGTAGTGCAAAATAGATGTGACTTGTACCCAGATCAGCATTTGTTGTGATATCTGATGTTGTAACATGGCAAGCACTTGCTTTGCAAGGATATTCATCACTCAACTTGCGCGTGCCATGCTTCTACGTGTATTTGCACTCAGCTGATAGATCCGTTTCAATTTTGCGTACCATTTTGCTCTAATTCCGCAGTACGGACAAAGGAGTGATTTCGGTAAAAGAAAACATGGAAAAAGGGAAGTTTGGCAGCACCGTGAATCCCTGATCTGTGTGGTATTGTCACGTGATCAACCCTTTACAATAGTGTGCTTACCTGTATATTAGAGAGATTGAGATTCACACCACACACATAGCGTGGACTTGCGTAAGGGAAGGGGGGAGGGGGGGGGGGGTGAAATCCTGGACAGCACTTCATGTACACTAGCATCCCAAGTCTGCCCTATTGGCCATGCCACTGAAGGGCACCTATTGTAACTGTGATCAAAAAGAACATGGCAGCTCACAGGGCTGGCAAATAGGTGACGTGACCTGGCCTGACGACTGGCCCCGCCGCTCGGCAAGGGCAAGGAAACCAGACACATCACACATACCAGTATTTGTGCATGTTGTAATCACACCACTGTTTTGTGAACTGTAGAGACAGCAGTGTAGGTTGTCTATCTTGTAAACTAACTGAACTGACTATGTTCTTCTTCTCTGACCAGGAAAAGAAGAAGAAATATTTGAAGCACTCCGGAACTCCAACTGGTAAGTGATAGCCTGACGAGTTTATTGTAATTACCTTTCAATTCCAGCATTGAACACACATTATCTTTAGGTGATGTTTTGACCGGTGTTGTCTTCATTGTCGTCGTCCGCATCGTTGTCATCACTGTCGTCATTGTTGTTGCTTGTCAGCCCTGTGTGTAAGATTGATTGTACAGCCTTGTCTGGTTTTTCTTTCTCTTGACAGTGCTGAATTTAACTGAATGATATTATGTTTCCCTCTCTTCTCATTTATCTCTGTAATCAGTTGCCGTGGTAACTCAAGAAGTGGAAGCGGAGAAAGACGAGCAGCGCTAATTTCCACTGCCACATCACCTGATCCTTTCAACGCGTCACCTGTCCATATTTCCTGTGTGTGCGTGTGTGTGTGAGCGTGCGCATGTGTGTGTGTGTGTGTGTGTGTGTATGTTGTTGGTATATTGCTACACGATGTCTGCTGAATGGGTTGCATAATGTTCTATTCACCATACTAATACTTGAAACTAAATTTCATGAATTATTTACATTGCTATTCTCGTCTGTTGTAAAAACTGAAATCAAGTGGCTGCTTGGTATTCTATGCCTGTCTTCAATGTGACATAAGCCAACCCAACATTTTCTTCTGCAAGACAGTTTCCGCTTGCACTGAAATCCTTTATGTACGGCACCGGTATCTATAACCAAATTTGGAATGGTCTGATTTGCCTGAACATGCGTACCGTTTTCTACTTCTAATTTCTTCTTCCAATTTCTACCTGTAACATTATTCTCCCTGGTTCTGCTTTCCTTCTATTTTGTTTGTATAAATAATATATTATATTGAGACACCCACGGTCAACTGGGTACTCACAGCTCGGAGTGAGGGTAACAAGGATGCAGTTTACAGGGTTATGGGCCGTTACACGCCCGATTGGTTGAGAGACTCACCTACTCTCCCCTGACTCACTTGTGAGGTCTGCCTGAGTTCTTTTTTTCCATGTTTATAATTTATAGGTGGTTAGACCCTTCTGTCCACAAGTTGTTATCATAGGTCATTGGACCCTTCTGTCCACACAAAGAAATAGGTTCGTTTTCTCTTCTTTGTGTGCGCCTGTACATGTACATGTAAGTGTGTGCTATTGGGCAACGTGTGGATGTAGCGCAATGCTGTAGGAATGTTCATGGTTGTAAGTGGTGTGGGTACAAATACATTCTCTTACCAGAAGCAAGAGTGTGCTTATATCCCGATATATGCATATGCGCTTAGCAGTGAGGGTATACTTATGTCCAGATATACCGGTAGACACATTCTGTTATGCACGTCACTATGGTGTACAGTTTATCACTTTGGTCTTTTTTCTTGGCATCACGGTGGTCATTTCTTTGTTCTCCATCACTTGGAAGCTTGAATATAGTCACTATTTTCCACATGCCAAGCTCAGTTCAATGTTGGTATGTGTACTGGCTATTTCACTACCTTCACAACACAGAACGAATGTGAAGTATGTCTGGCTCCAAGTCATTCTTTACAGGACAAAATACTACACAGCTATCAATAATACCGTCAACGCAAAAGGGTACCCATTTCACACATTGCTCCAAAATTATCGATAGCTTTGTAGAAATGTGGTGGCATTTGTGTGTGAGCTCAGTTACCACTGCGCTATGCCGGCACGCCACGCGCACATAATATGAACGTATTGGATAGGTGTCACCAAGAGTACAGAACCCCAGTAACGTGGATTCATGATCTTCAATGACATCAAAACAGGTGCTTTGATGGAGTGCTATCGAAACTAGCCCAGTTGTACACTCTTGTTGGATATGTACTCTTGGTGTCACATAAGGGAACGACCCAACAAGCTCAGACACCCATCAAGTCATAACCATGAAAGCGGCAATCTGCCTTTACTCCGGCACAATGATGACCTTGAACTGTAGTAGCAATGGAAAAGAATCTGTGTACTGATGCGTGAAGCAATAGCAGGCTGCTCATAAGCCAAATATCAAACCAATACATACCAACACATGTACCGCAATACCATACATATGCACGCACACAACAAGAACAAAATGAAAGCTGACATCTTCGGGGAAAGTTGTTTTCAGCATTACAATGCAGGTAGAGTAAAAAAAAATTAGTCTAGAATCATCACGAGCTCTGTATAAATTTGCCTTAGGTCAGAGGCCAGTTACCAGCATAGTCACACCTACATGAATGCAGTAAAGGGTGTCACACAAAAAAAAATCAGCGGAAGACAGTGCGACAAAAACAGAAAGAAAGCACAACCATACCAGCAATCTGCGTTCAGTCCGGCACGGACAAACGCGCGAACTGTATAAACGATGAAAACACACAAGTAATAGATGCATGATACAAGGTGCTGCACTGGGTCACTTACCAATATCCAATATTGGCTGAATATTCAACAGGTGAAATAAACTAAGATAATTAGCAGCCATGTAACCCCAGTCCGGAATGGGTAATAAAATTTACTGAAGGAACGATGAAAAAAAAGAAGAAAAAAAAGAATGATAGATACACGGTACACGGTGCTGCACTGGGTTTTCACGTACCAATAATGAGTTAACACTACATACTTTTTTTTTTAACTGTTGAGCATGACCAACAGCGAATGCACACCCACACACAGAGTGCATGCACATGTGCACACGGGCACACACACATACTTACATACATACACACATACACACAAAGAAAATGAAATCTGACATGCTGAAAAACAGTCAGTTATCCACCGGAGGCGAAGCACCTGTTACAGAAATGTCCAGTCTCATCGTCATCATTTTGACACATATGGTGGTAGCGGCGATGGCAACCTTTACATACCCTGAGGACTCGCTGATCTCCCACGCCACAGGAGAAACACACATTTTCGACATTGGTAGCACTAGCACTGACACTATGTGAGATGCTGGCATCAGGTTCCGGTGGTTTCTCTTCACTCGTCTTGCGTTCTTGAACTACTGTTGTGGAGGGCGACACAGCCGTTTGCGTGAGCATCACTTCTTGGACATCTGCAGATCCATGGCGGTCAGTGTCATCCACCGATGGCTGAGCTGTTCCGTCGGTGCTAGACGATGATGTTGGAACACAACTGGGCGCAGGTGGTGGAGTTACGCTGCTGGTGAGTTGGTCCTGCTCCTGAACCGGCGGCGGAACTAGCGGCTCCATGAAAAGTGTGAGGAAAGCGCACGCAGTGATGATAGGCTCGGCCAGAGACATGAGAGACGACGGAATGAAGTGCGTGATTGTGTAGTTCTTGATGCGCTCGATGGCACGTTCGACATGGATGCGCAACGTCGCAATCCGTCTTGTAGCAACGACTTCCTCAGGTTCAAGTTGATCCCGTGTTCCCAAGAACGGGGGAATATTCAGCTCGACACCATCAGGAAGTAGGGACGCAATGTCAAATCCCCGGTCAGCCATTATGGCATCCCCTTTCTCCAGCTTATCAAGAATGCCACTGCGCTTGGTAATCTCCTTGTCGGAAATACGGCCACCCCATAGAGATGATAGAAATGAAATGGAGCCATTTGGGGTCACGCCGACGAGCAGTTTGAGAGTATTCTTGTTCTTATAGTTGGACCAAGTCGTAGCCTGAACCTTGGGGTTAGCGGGCTTGTCAATGGGAAATTCCGTTGCGTCGATAACAACCCTTGTACGGGGGAACTTCTTCCGGAACTCAGAGGGCATGAACCGATCAACCAGCTCCGTACATGGCCAAATGTCCAACTCCTGGAAAGTGAAGTACATGCACTTCAGAACTGCGGCAAAGATACGAGATACTGATGACTGCGTTATTCCAAAGCGATTGCCAAGGTCGGACTCTGGAAAATTGTGTCGCAGCTTGATAACAGTGAGGAGAAGCTCGTTCTACATGGACAGTGTGCGTGGCCGACCGCGCTGATCTTTGCCAAGGAAATCCTCATCCACATCCCACTTATAGCTCATCCCAGCCATGTTATCCATCATCAGGTTGAGTAACGCATCGTAGCCAGCCACTGTCAAACCAGTGTAAAACAAGAGTTTAGCAGGATCCTGCCGCACTGTGCCGTAACTCAACTGGCATTTCTCCAGTAGCGTCTTCGTCTGCGCCAGATCATACGTGCAGTTGTCTAGTTTGCAGGTAAGGCGTTTAACTTCTTTCTCCAGATCTTCCACACGTTTGTCCATCAGCACTTTCCCATAGTCGTGCTCAACTGTCATATCAGCACTTTGAACATCACTCTCACAATCCTCAGTCTCAGGCTCTAAAACTTCCTGACTGACAGGCGCCACCAATCCAAGAGCTGTCCTAGTTTGCCTTTCCTTCACGACAGCACGGGAAACGAATACAGTTGGAGCTTCGTCAGCACTGGAGCGACGTCCTCCAGCGAAATGGACGGCACAGACATAGGAGTTGGCTGAAAGAGGTACATTGGTTCTTGGGATTTTTGCCAGCCACTGACGGCGACATTCTCTTCGTTTGTCAGTGTCAGGAGGGAGGCGATGAAACGACAAGTTTTTGCAAGCTGGATCACTTCCGCCGCAACCTATCCTATCCGCAGTCGATCCACAAAGCCTCTGCTTCTGGTATACTACTTTTCCATCATCAGGGTTGGAAGGAAACAGTCCGAACTTACAAGTATTCTTCCTGTTGGAGCAACCAGGAACAATGCAATGGCAATGCCCAGGCATTTTATTTTTTTTTAACTTTTTTTAGAAGAAAACGGCGAACGGCGACAAGACGAGACTGCTTGAGACAACTTCCACCAGTGGGAAGGACATAACTATTATCTAGCCTAGGCTGCTCAACACTACAAGTACAGCCAGACAACAGCAAGGGACGAGAAACAAAATCTGCAACAGCACTACTGACTACTCTCTACCTCTAGCTCTAGCTCTCTGCACCTGCATTGCACTGGCCTGCAGCAGATGCAGAAGATGCCCCGCAGCAAAAATCCGCGCGAAAATTATGCATACGTGCCATTAGCCTTTTCAACGAAAAATGACCACAAAAACCACTAGTATAAGTAGTGTTTGGCAAACAAAACAAAGCTTTGTGTTTTCTGATTTTATACGGCTAGTGACAGGCGGTGCTCGGTCACAATCTGCTCGGATTAGTGGAGTTTCACGCTAGACCCTAGAGCCATGGATCCAGAGATAGATAGATAGAGAGAGAGTCTATGCCACAAAACGATGGATATCATATTATTTTTGTAAACAGTGATATGGACATGAATAATGTACAATTTTTTTTAAATGTTTTACACGATGTACCAGCGGATTTCTCGATTACAATTCGATTTTTGTCATCATGTAAACTAATGGTTGGAAGCTAGAAGATTTTCGGCAGTAGTAACAATCAAAACACAAGCAGCACAAGAGAACTGGAAATGGTCAACATTGCCAAGCTGAATATTAAAGTGCATGGCTCAGCGAAATGCACCTGATGGGATTTAATATGTCTAGGAATGAAATTGAACGAGAGGGAGAGAGAGAGAGAGAGAGAGAGAGAGAGAGAGAGAGAGAGAGAGAGAGAGAGCAGGGGAACACAGAGAGAGATAGAGATGTAGAGGGATTGAGAACAATAATTATGAAAATGAGGGACAGGTCTGATAAGATTTCATGCCGGGTGCAAAAATATGTTTACTATTGAAAAAGCAGATCAGCAGTTGGCTTGATTGACCTTTATGTATTATGTATTTATATCATTATCTCATGGCACATCATGATGACGGCCAATAAAACTGAGACAAGGGTGAAAGCCAACCACAGCAGTAAAACAGATAAAAGAATACAAATAAGAGGCAAAGAAGGCAAAGGAGGAGACAAACCAGCAGGATATACATGAAACCTATAATTGAGCAGAGATTTTAGCAACAAAATTATCCATCGACGTGCTGGTCTTGGCCTGCGTTGGTAATGTTGCCCAAAACACCTTCAAAAACGTTAAAATACTGGTTGATACTAACAGGTTTAGCAACACTAAATACAAGTACAAATTACTTAGTTGACAAAATCCGTCGTGAGGGATCAGAAATAGAAAAAAACATACCTTCTCTCTTCAAAGGGAGGAGTAAATGGGTGAGTGACGTGATGTCAAATTGTTGAGAGCGGTAGTGTATCATTGTAAAATCAAAGGGCGTTAACGCCCATGCATGCACGCATGCAAACGTAGATAGAAACACGCTCAATAACACACCCCACAATAAATACACATGCACCTTTACCTCACTCTATATGCCATGGAAATTATGCAAGTGCCTGCTATTTGGATAAGGTGCAACGGCAGCAGCTTTTGACGCAACAGTTGCCCACACAGACTGTCTTGAATATGAAGAGAAATTGGTAAAATACTGTCAACTCTGTGTACAGTAAGATCGGGCGCCGAAGAACACCTCGCCGAAGAACACCCAGGCTGGAAAACCGGCAAAATTTAAGAACAGTTCAGGCTAGAATTATCAGATTTAAGAACACTTTTAAAATTTACAAAATTGTACATGTATGGGAGGTGAGTACATGTCATGTACACGTGTAAACAGTAACTGCTACATGTACAGTCATTCCCATTTACGACACCCACTAGTTTAGAAGTACTACATAGTCATTGCACTACATGTACATGTACATGACAAACGTCATGACGTCACTCGACTCGCCGCGCGCGTGTGAATAAGAACGGTCTGGCTAGAATCAAAAATTTAAGAACTTTCCTAGGCTGTGCTCGAGCCCCTGCGTTCTTCGGCGCCCGATCTTACTGTACCCATTTAAACACTGTCTTCACCATACCACAAGTCTGTACATCATTAGCAACCAGTCACTTTACTGGTCAGATGTCTTCTTTCTCTTCAGTTCCTCTCCTGACATCTCAGTCTCTGCATCCTTAGGTACAGATGGCCGGGGAATCGGCTTTGGAGGAGCTGATGGTCTCTGGCGTGCTGATTTCTCAGGATTTGAAGTGCTAGTCGCTGTGTTGACGTCATTGCCATGGCATTTGGGTATCGACTTAGGTGAGGACTGTGGCGTGTTATTACGCGAGGGCTTCCTTGGAGCGGGAGTTGGCCTAGTCTTGGCATTTTGCTGGATTGCTGGATTAGCACTGGAGCTGCAAGCTGCTCTGACTGTAGTCGGACTTGTCGAGCTAACTCCTGCTGCTCTTGCACTGGCCAGTACTTCATAGCAGATGATGGCTTCCTGAACGGAAGACGGACGGCGATCTGATGACAATTTCATACTATCAGCTCTGTTTTCATGAGTAAAGTCCATAGCGTCTGTGCTGCTTATCACATTCTCGCAGGTTTCTTCCAGGTTGGAAAATGTACTCGTTTGTCGGGCCTGCGACAAGGCTGAATATGTAGAGTTGTCATCGCTGGACAACTGGCCATTGAGCTGTGTGAACTCAGTGGCCTGTTGTTGGGTGTGCTGTTGCTGCTGCGACTGCTGCGGTTGTCGCATGTGATGCTGATGTGGATGATGTATGTGTGAGTATGCTGACGGAGCTGCACCTCCACTCAGCCAGGACATAGACGCAAAAGACTCTATGCCGCTTGTGTGCGCGTAGATTCCGGAGTCATCATCCATGTCTTTCTGCTGTCGTTGCTCCTGGCGTTGCAACTGCTGTTGCTGCTGCTGTTGGTGGTCTTGTAGTTGCTGCTGCTGCTGTTGCTGCTGCTGCTGTTGCTGTTGTTGCTGCTGTTGCTGCTGCTGTTGTTGCTGTTGCTGCTGCTGTTGGTGGTCTTGTAGTTGCTGTTGCTGCTGTTGCTGCTGCTGCTGTTGCTGCTGTTCTTCATACAGTTGTATGTACTGGACACTGTTCACTTCCAGCACACTGTCACCAGGAATCTGCGCAGGTTGGTTTCCAGGCTGCCATGAAGATGGCGTTATCATGTCATGATAAAATCGCAACTCAGAGTTGGACTTTGCGGTTTGAGCGGCTGGCAAGTTAGTTGTTTCAGCCGACGACGGCTCTGCATACGACGTGGAGCTGCCAGGCATGTTGGACATTGCACTTTGTGACGTTCTTGGTGAGGGCAACTGGGAATAGATTTTCTTGCTTGCTGCTCTGCTATCGGCTAACTCCTCATACGAGAGTTGTTCATCCGTAGCATTGCCAGCGGCAATGGATGGTGGTGTGTTCTGAAATTCATTATTTGGCGGGCTGCCTCCCTCAGAAAACCCTGTATAGGTGTCTTCTTCCTCATGGGTTGCTGTGGACTTGGCAAGGGCGATCGCCATTGTTTGAGTCCGTTGACCAGCAATACACGATCGAACCGGGCTACTTTCCGAGCGGAACCTGGCACTGGGGAGGGTACTATAATTGAGTTCTGGAAGATCATCGGTCTCTTCTCTCCGTGACGACACAACAGTTTGCATGTGAGCTCTGGACTGACTCTCTTGCTCTGCTGGTCTATGCCAGGGATGACTTTCTGCTCGTCTTGTAGTGGGCACGAAGTGCAATATTGGAGAGTGATTCTCGGTGCTCTTGTTCTCTAATGTACCTGCTCTCTCTTCTGGTTGCTCCCCAACTGGTGGAGCGGAAGGCCGCCGGAAGATACGCTTCACTCTCTGGCGAGATGTCCAGGAACGAGTGCGTTGGCCAATGTTATCACGTGTCGTAGGTTTCTCGTTACCATGTATGATTTGAACGTTTGCCATGGACTGCGGATGAGTGGTTGTGGTGACCTTCGGCAGCATGGACTCTCTGCATGTGTCTTGGGTCACTGAGTGGTTGGTCTTTGTACCTACATCAGCCAGTTTCTCTTCATTCACGCTTGGCTTTGCACCCCCCTCTTCCGGGCTGGATTCAAGGGAAACATTTTGTCTAAAGAACAGACGTAGCGATGAAGCATGACGATTGGTTGTGTTCTTTTTCCCGTAAGGTACCGCTGGGTGTTTCTTGCTGAAGGCACGTGTTCCGCCAGGAACAGCTGGATTAGTCTTGCTGTCCACAGGCTGCTGTCTGCTTGGCTTGGAGCACTGTGTTTCAGGCAAGGTCTTTGGCGGGCATGATGGCATGTGTTTTTCACTGCTACCAACTGCTCTGTTCTGCAGTGGGTTTCCCCCGGCAGCGGGTTGATCAAAGTTGCACATGGTATCATCCACAAGAATGTTGCTTGAATCACTCATAATCATGGTGGCGTCGTCCATAGCAACCAGGCTTGAAACTGTTAACTGTGTGGACAATGGCACGTGTGAACGCTGTTGCCTAATCCTCCTCACTACTGTACTCCACAAACCACCATTACCGTCGCTCACACAAACCAGTGCACCAAGCGACCAGGTAGGAGAAACAAAGTTAAGTTAAGATATTTACAAGAAGATTACAACAAGAAAAAGAACCAAGAACCACGATCGCCAAATCGCTGTCATCAGCAAAACGTGCCCGGGTGCGTGCATTGGCTTACGTGTACATCACTGTCATCAGTGCGTGCATTGGCTTACGTGTCATCAGTGCGTGCATGCATGAAGTCTTTGAAGATCAGAAAAGCAGAATGATCACAACTCATGCATGATGCATCGATGAGTCATATCAACGGACAACGACTACGTAACCATGGATATAATAATGGCGACAGCAAAGTTAGTTCCGCGTCCAAAAGCGCAGGTGCAACAAGGAAAAGTCAGAGTGCAGAACAAACAGAAATTCAAATCGAAAGGAGATAAATATTGCAAAGATGAAGCGAATCGGTTTGGTCTGTCAGAGGGTGCTTGCGCCCAGCGACAGGGTGACAGCAAACCCTGTCAGAGAGAGAGTCAGTGTGCAGAATAGGAATACATAGAACGCAGCACGCAATGGAGTTGCTGTGGAGAGCGAGAATGCAAGCAACAACGTAAGTACTATCTATGCAACTAATTATATCGGCGTATTGTTATTGATATTACTATCCGACAAACACGCACAACACACAACAAACACTGTATCGTAACAACGCACTCGTAAATGATGTTATCACAACGACACTCGTAAATGATGTTATCACAACGACACTCATTCTATTTCACCTCTCCCCCTGATAACATCGCGAACAGCAAGGTCAAATTAGTCACGATAACGAACGGGGAGCTGAATGTCAGCACGAGGACGAAGAACTCTCGCAGGCACAGGCTCAACAGGAGCAGCAACAACAGGCTGCACAACACCATCATCAACAGCAGACAACTCAACAGAAAGAGACAATGCAGCGTCATCATCATCAACACGATCAGTAGGCTGAGACTTGATCAGCTCGATGTTGACAAGCTTGTTCGAAGTACGGGCATCGTCATTGTCGCGCACAATCACAACAGTTGACTCAGAGACAACTTTGGACACCACCCAGCCAGGTTCATACGGTGACGTGCGTTTCTGGCGGCGACTAGGGCGCAGCAACAAGACAGAATCACCAACACTGTACGGACAGGGAGCAACAGGAGCACTAGCAGCAGACTCAGGGAGTGACGCCTCGGTAGCAGACAACTCCTCCTCCAAATAATCACGCACAGCAGCAGACTTCACACACAAACTCTCGACCCACGCACTCAGAGACACATCAGGCTGCGGACAATCGACAACAAGGCCACGGGGAATCCAACCACACATAGCCTCACACGGGGACAAACCAGTAACAGCGTGAGGACGCACACGATAATAGTATAACAGGACGCTCAACGCAGAAGCCCAATCATCCGACTCAGTAATTGTTTTACGAATCAATGTTAACAATGTGCGGTGAAACCGCTCAACACCACCCTGACTCTGCGGGTGCCGCACCGCACCACGGCGCACTTCCACTCCAAATGCATTGTACAGTGCCACAGTAACATGATTCACAAATTCAGTGCCATTGTCCGACCTCACGACATCAGGGGCTCCCCAGCGGGAACACACATCGACAAAAGCAGAAGCCACAGACGCACCATCATGGCGAGCCAAAGGAACAACTTCCACCCACCTCGTAAACATGTCCGTGCACACCAGGACACAATGGTAGCGTTGACTCCTGTTGGGACCAAGTTCCAGGGTGTCCAGCTGCAGAACACTCCAGGGTCCAGAAGGACTAACCGGACGGGTCGGCGTGGCAACAGGACCACGCTTGGAACTAGCGGCAGCACACGCAGAACAAGACTGGACAACAGACTGGCACAAAGCAGCCATGTTAGGGAAATAACACCCAGAACGAAGCAGCTTCCAAGTGGTCTCCCAATTGGCATGACCACAAATCGCATGCGCACGAGACAAAACTCGACGCTGCAGGGACTGGGGAACAACAGGCACAACCTGCTCATCATTGGGGGGCACCTTAACACGGCGATACAAACCGCCGTCGGAAACAAGAAGTTGAGTCCGTAATTTCTTAAAAGCAGGATCAACAATGTCGGAACCAGAAGATACAGCAGCAATAATACTGGAAATCTGTTCATCAGAATGTTGAGCAGACAACACGTCTTGCAAGAGAACAGCACTTACAACCTGCCTTGACGGCGCTGAGACGGCGGCAGAGGCAGCAGCAGGAGAGGCGCTCGGCTGAAGCTTCCTCCAGCAGCGTACAAACGTGTCAGGCACACGCGTCAACTTGTCGGCCTTGTTCTCTGCAGAAGGCACCCAACGAAGGTGCACTTGCATGCCGGTCTCTG
Organism: Sycon ciliatum; assembly: GCF_964019385.1. Taxonomy (NCBI): domain Eukaryota; kingdom Metazoa; phylum Porifera; class Calcarea; order Leucosolenida; family Sycettidae; genus Sycon; species Sycon ciliatum. The sequence goes on from NC_088644.1 coordinate 48,202,849, forward strand.
CGACGATGTCCTCCACTGCTTGCAGGCGCCGCTCTACGACAACGTCGAAGAGGCTGTTCGTCTTCACCCGGTGAATGTTCCCAAGGCGCGCCGACAGCCAGCCGTACACAGTCTTGGAGTCGGTCACCACCGTCGCTGTCTTCACACGGTAGTCAGTTGCGAGGGTGAGGCCCCTCAGGACGGCATTCAGTTCGGCGACATTGATGTGGCGGCGATCTGAAGCAGGGCGAAGCCAGGAACGGTCTTCAACTACCGCCCCATCGCACTCTAGCAGCGCCCCATAGGCGACGTCGGACGCATCGCACCACACAGTACAGTCGCGTGCTTCCACATTCACTGCCCACTTGCCGGTCGCTGGGTCAGCCTTGTCCAGCATAGCCTGGAGCTCGGCACAGCAATGGACCACAGCGTCACACACTGGCTTGTCCCACGCATTATTAACGCTGGCAAGGCGCTTCAGGTAGCCACAGGCTGGACGTAGCCAGGAACAGACGGGATAGTGGCTGGTTAATCGCCCGCACCAGCTGAATACTTCCCGTCGGGTAATCTCATCAGCCACCTCGAGCTGCACACCATCACGTCTGCGCCAATGTAACTCATTATCCGCTCCGGTAAACAGCTGGAGACCCAGCACTCGAGCAGAACTGACATCCTCCGCAGGCTTCGTGGGCAGGCCGTACGCAGCGAGGCGGGCAGACACAGCACTAGACAGAGGCTTGGGGACAATCACGTCATCCACATAATTGTCGACTTCTGGCATGTCGCGGGTCACATACTTGACAATGATGTCCATGACCTTGGGGGCCACAGACAAGCCGAAACCCATGCGGGTCATTACGTAGGTCTTGTCTTGCCAGACGACGACTTGATAACGCAGCAAATCATCCCGAACATGCACTTGCAAATATGCCTTCCTGATGTCTAACAGCTCGTGCTCGTCTTCACGGCTACGCCATGACCGCAGGGATTCCGCACACACAGGAGAGTCATTGCCTGGGTGCGACACAAGTTGCCGGTTCAGGTGGCGGTAGTCCAACACGGGCCGAACAGGAGTTGAAAGCTTGTGCTCTTGCTCAACCGCCATCAGGGGCAGAACACAGGCTGGCTTTCCATGCACCTCCGGGTTACGCTCAATGAGCCAACCATTGGCAACCCACTCATCGACCGCTGCAGTAAACTTTTCCTCCTGCTGTGGCGAGAGGTGCTTCCGGCCGTACTCAGTAATGCCGCTGCCAATTGTAGACACAGGAGCAGTGTCCTCTTTCCAACGCCATGACATCACCCAGCACTGCTTACTAGGTACCCAGCGAGCTTCACCGTCGTCGACACTGAGCACAACGTCATCACCATCCTGTGACACAGAAACATGACGCGACAGCTTGGACGCGGTGTCAGCAAGAGCAGCATCAGTTGAAGTGACCGGACCAGCGGCTGCAGCAGCAGCAGGCAGTTGCTCGCCGAAAACTACGCGACTCATACTGCCGTCGTCGTCATATGACACGCTGACGCCACCGCACCGTGCAACAAGGTCGTTGCCTAGCAACACATCAGCAGCCACCACCGATAAATTCGGGACGACAAGTACATTGACACATGTGCGGGGTATGCGCACCGGCCCATCATTGCGGTGGAACTGCAGCTGCGCCGAGCCTAGTACATCAAGGGGCTTACCGTCCAACGCGAGGATGGTTGACTCGCTGTCGGCACGAGACAACTGCACATCAGGCAAGTGCGCGAGCAGAGCACGAGAAATAAGCGTGCGGGTGGAACCAGTATCCACGATAGCAGTTGCTCGATAGCAACTTCCGCCCGGAGACAAGACATCTGTGTATATGCGTGGTAGTCCGCCACGGGCATGATTCTGCAGGCAGAGCACCTTGTCTGCGCCGCCCACAGATGCTGCTGACACGCCGTTCGCCGACTGCGCCTCCAGCCACTTCTTCCGCTGGAAGCAGTCTTTTTTTACGTGCCCGGTCCTATCGCAGAACACACACTGCATTGTCCCTCGGCTAGCAGTCCGCTTCGGGCAGTTCCGGCGGATGTGCCCGGGCTCATTACAAAAGTAGCACAGTGTCTTGGCCTTGGGAGCTTGTCCACTAGCGCTGGTGCCACCACTGCTGCTGCTACCTCGGGGCGCAGCACTGCCACTGGCTGCCGCTGCCATCCCCGTATCAGGCCTGGACGAATCCACAACGGCTAGGGCACGGACCTTGCTCACAATGTCCGGTACCGCAAACTTGACGCCAGCGCACGAGAGGCGAATCTGGCGCTCCAAGTGGACAGGTAGCCCCGCCAGCAGCTGTTCAATGATGACGGCGTTGTCATCACCATCGCCGGAGTGGCCGGCCGCAGACAGCAGGCGGCGCAAGTCCGCAACATACGCCTCAGGCGTCTCATCCAGCCGGTACCGCCGGCTACTGAATTGGCGATAAGCATCTCCTGGTGACACTCCAAATGTCTTTTTCATGACATCCACCACCTTGGCTTTGTCTTTCTTGTCATCTGTCGGCATCTTGGAGTACACTAACAGAGCATCTGACTCCAAGAACAGGGGCAGCCTTTTCATCAGCTTTTCCTCGGTGTCCCAACCAGAACATTCGCCGATCACCTGGAACTTGACCCAGAACATGTCCCAGTCGTCGTGCTTACCCTTGAAGGGCTTCACAAATCCGTCAACCTTCAACGACATTACTACCCACGAAGGTAACACAGCCCTACAGGCTACAAACACTTACAGAACGAGAAAACTGAAAAACGAAGAAACAGCCCTGAACGGCTCAACCTCAAGCTAGGGTTTCGGGACCAAAAGTTGTTGCCTAATCCTCCTCACTACTGTACTCCACAAACCACCATTACCGTCGCTCACACAAACCAGTGCACCAAGCGACCAGGTAGGAGAAACAAAGTTAAGTTAAGATATTTACAAGAAGATTACAACAAGAAAAAGAACCAAGAACCACGATCGCCAAATCGCTGTCATCAGCAAAACGTGCCCGGGTGCGTGCATTGGCTTACGTGTACATCACTGTCATCAGTGCGTGCATTGGCTTACGTGTCATCAGTGCGTGCATGCATGAAGTCTTTGAAGATCAGAAAAGCAGAATGATCACAACTCATGCATGATGCATCGATGAGTCATATCAACGGACAACGACTACGTAACCATGGATATAATAATGGCGACAGCAAAGTTAGTTCCGCGTCCAAAAGCGCAGGTGCAACAAGGAAAAGTCAGAGTGCAGAACAAACAGAAATTCAAATCGAAAGGAGATAAATATTGCAAAGATGAAGCGAATCGGTTTGGTCTGTCAGAGGGTGCTTGCGCCCAGCGACAGGGTGACAGCAAACCCTGTCAGAGAGAGAGTCAGTGTGCAGAATAGGAATACATAGAACGCAGCACGCAATGGAGTTGCTGTGGAGAGCGAGAATGCAAGCAACAACGTAAGTACTATCTATGCAACTAATTATATCGGCGTATTGTTATTGATATTACTATCCGACAAACACGCACAACACACAACAAACACTGTATCGTAACAACGCACTCGTAAATGATGTTATCACAACGACACTCGTAAATGATGTTATCACAACGACACTCATTCTATTTCAACGCTGGTGTCCTACCACACTACCTCCGCCAACACCAACACTAGTCAACGGAGCCTCTGTCACAGAGTCATCCTCCAGGCCTTCAGCACTTTCAGAGAACATCTCCAGGCACAATGCTACCGTATTTGTTGCACCCTTCTGAGATGGCTTTGCAACAGAACCCGTGACGGCTGTTGCTGACTTGTCAACTAGCTCAGAAGCCTGGCCCTGACCAACGGGTGAAAGTGATCCCATGAAGCGGAAATACCGTGCCATTGAGCTGTTCTGTTTCACCCTCGCACCCAGCTCTGTGCGAGATTGTTTAGAGGCATCTGGTGCTGTGTTTGAGTTGGACGAAGCCAAGAACATGTCTTGGCTAGTGCATGCAATTAGACTGGAATGGCTGTGTGCTCGTGACATGCGACCAACCGGTGTCGTTGATCCACTACTTGGTGGACACTGCACTGGGTTCTGGACAAGGGCGTCACTGACATTGGTTGTGTAACAGTTTTCCCCTGTTCTCTATAACTTTACACTCCCTCGCACCTCATGCGTCTTACGCCTGTCTATTAGCACCTTCATTGGCGCCATTGCCACATGTATACTATCACATTTTGCATATAACTGGTCGAGGCACGCTCAACCAGGTCTCTTACTTTTCAAGTTTGATTAAACCTGTTACACTGGTAGCAGAGGATGGTTACTACTCTGCTTTTGGCAGGTGTTCTGGTCGCTCTGCTTACGCTCCTCGTACTCGTCGTTCGGCTGATAAACGATATCAAGACCGCTCAGCGCGTTAGCCAAGGAAACCGAACGATACATCCGAACTCGGAACCGTGGGAGCCAACACCCCGCCTTACGAAAGAGCCGCCTGTGTTTGGAGGAGATTCCGCTACATTCAAAGAATGGACGTTTGCAATGGACATGGCCCTACGGTCGTTGGCACTCCCAAATGCGGCACAGAGGGTCGACTACGCGGCAGGATTTTTGACTGGAAACGCTCGTCTTTGGTTGATAGCGGCATTGGAAGCTAACCAAGTGTTTTCCGACTGGCCTGCTCTGAAAGCGGCACTTGGCGATGTGTACGGACCACGGCACAACGAGGAAACATCGCGTATGGGACTAATTTCCGCAGCGCAGCGCGGGTCGCTGGACGCATACATTGCTGCTTTCACTCGCCTCAGCCTGCAAGTGCCGGAAATCGACCACCACACCAGAGCGCTGCTGTTCGTCAGGGGTCTAGTGCCGCACATCCAGCGACAGGTCATGCGTGAGCATCCACGTACCCTGGAGCAAGCTGTCATGGCAGCAAACACCGTGGAGCAGTCGTCAGGGCCACCGGCGTCGGGGCCACCAGCCAGTAGAGAGTCGCGTTCCGTGCCCAGCTTCCGTGGTCAGGGCCTCCGCAAGCTGACGGACCAAGAGCGTGTCCAACTGCGAGCAATGGGACACTGCTTTGCTTGCAGGAAGCCAGGCCACCTCGCTAAAGACTGTACTGAGGGTGGACAGCGCTACCCAAACGCTGGTCGCCAGTAAGAAAGGGGGTGCGCTTACTGGCGACGACCCAAGCGCCCACGCCGGTACCAGTCGCTAACCGGTTCGGAGCTCTGGAGGTTGAAGACGTTGCTCTCCAGGAACCTACGGAGCCGGAGACACCCATAGCTGTAGGAAATTGTCCCGTTGCAGAAAGGTGTCATGTCAGCAACGTCAGCGTCGGCAATGAACCTGAACACGACCTACTGCGCATACAGGGAAAGATCGGCGGTCGCCGTGCAGTGATGCTGATAGATTCCGGTTCGACGCATGACTTCATTGCAGACAGTTTTGTTCGAAAGCATCATCTTGACACGGATGCAAGCTCAGCAGTGCTGAGCGTAACATTGGCGGACGGCTCGACCAGCGAGGTCCCGCAGATTTCCACACGCACGCTAAGGGTGACAGTCGGGGGCTTCAGTGAGGAACAGCACTTTACTGTGTATCCCCTGACTCGCTACGACGCTATTCTTGGCAAGCCGTGGCTTACAAGGAACAACCCCAGCATCAACTTCCGTACGAACGAAGTTCAGTTGGACGGTGAGCCCTTTGTTGCCAAATTGCCTTCAGCTAACCCGCCGACAGCCGACCGGCCATCTGTGGAAAGCATGTTTATCAGTGGCCGACAAGCTCGTCATGCCCTGAGGAGTGGAGCCGAGGGGTTTCTTGCATGGGTCACTGCTGCAAACGAGGAGAATCGTTCCGGGCCACAACTCCAGGAATCAGAGCAACAAGACATCCAGAACCTGCTCAAGAGGTACCAGGATTTATTTCCAGACGAGCTGCCGAATGAGCTTCCACCGAAGAGACCAGTCGACCATGAAATCCAGATAGAAGATGGAGCCAGACCACCGTCTCGACCCGCCTACCGCCTGCCGAAACCAGAGATGGACGAGCTCCAGTCACAGCTATCAGAATTACTTGAGAAGGGATTCATTGAGCCAAGTAAGTCGCCATACGGTGCACCTGTGTTTTTTGTGAAAAAGTCGGATGGTACTCTGAGAATGGTGTGCGATTGGCGAGAATTGAATAGAATTACGATCAAAAACAAAGCTTGTCTTCCTAATATTGATGACTTATTCGACACGATCCAGGGCAGTGCATATTTCTCCAAGTTGGACTTGCGGTCAGGCTACAATCAAATCAGAATTCAAGACTCGGATGTTTCTAAGACGGCCATTAATACGCCGTTCGGCCACTTCCAATTTAGAGTCATGGGATTCGGGCTGACTAATGCCCCGGCCACCTTTCAGTCTCTCATGAACTCTATTCTGCAACCGCATCTCCGAAAATTCGTTGTAGTATTCTTGGATGACATTCTAGTTTTCAGCAAGACCTGGGAAGATCATCAGCATCATCTTCAAACAGTTCTAGAAACACTTAGAAATAGTGAGCTGTATTGCAAACAGTCTAAATGCGAATTCGGCGTGAGAGAAGTTCTCTTCTTGGGGCATAAAATCAACGGCACATCAATTTCCCCTGATCCCAAGAAGATAAGTGCTGTGGAAACATGGCCAACTCCGTCGTCAGTAACTGATGTGAGGAAGTTTCTTGGCTTTGCAAACTATTTCCGAAGGTTCATAGATCGACACTCGACCATCTCTCGTCCATTAGAAGAAATCACCGGAAAAAATTCACGCTTTGAATGGAGCGCTGCTAGACAGAAGGCATTCGAGTCTCTAAAATCAGCATTACTCGAGGCGCCAGTGTTGCAACTGGCCGATGTTGAGAAAAGCTTCATGGTAGAAACTGACGCAAGTGACTTTGCAGTGGCGGGTGTGCTCCTGCAGCAGGGAGAAGATATGGATTTGCATCCCGTAGCCTATTGTAGTCGGAAACTGTCAGCTGCAGAACGCAACTATACTGCGGCCGAGAGGGAAACGTTGGCTGTGGTATTTGCATTAAAGTGCTGGAGAATCTATCTATTCCGCCACTTTGACCTGATGACTGATAATATGGGTGTTGTCTATTTACGAACCAAACCGACTCTCACCAAGCGTGAGGCAAGATGGGTAGAGTTTTTAGCTGACTATGACTTTACGGTCTTTCACAAACCAGGAAAGAAAAACATTGCCGACCCGCTTTCACGCCGTCCAGATCTGTTCAGTGATTCTGAAATAGGCGGGTCATCCTATCCTCCTAACATTCAGTTGAATGCCATAGAGCATACCCTAGAGATTAATCCAGACTTAGCGCAGTTAATTGTCAGCGGTTACAAGTGCGACAAGGATCTTGCTCCCATTATCAGGAGACTGAAAAATTCAAGCCATGACAATCTGCACGACCGTTACCTTCTAAATGAAACACCCGGTTATCTTTATCTCAGATCTTCACCACAGAACAGGTTATGCATTCCAAAGAGTAGCAAACTCCGACTCGCCCTGCTTCAAGAATACCATGACTGTGTGACTGCGGGGCATCCCGGTCGAGATCGCACCTATTTCAGACTCTCTAGATATTTCTATTGGCCCAGAATGGGACTGGATGTAAAGGCGTTTGTCAAGTCATGTGACGTCTGCCAACGAGTTAAAGGCGGCCAGCTAAAAACTGGTCTCTTGCAGAATTTACCAGTGCCCAGTCAGCCGTGGGCAGATATCTCGATGGATTTTATCATGGGTTTGCCTAGGACCGATAAAGGTCATGATGCTATATATGTATTTGTAGACCGCTTGACAAAGTGTGTACATTTAGCACCTACTTCCTCTACTATTGACGCTAAAGGAAGTGCTGATCTGTATATTCAACATGTATTTCGACTTCATGGTTTGAGTTCTAGTATTGTATGTGATCGTGATCCAAGATTTACGGCAGCATTTTTTCAGGAATTGTTTGATCGCTTAGGAACGAAACTAGCATTTAGTACTGCCAATCACCCTCAGACAGATGGCCTAACTGAACGAGTAAACAGAATAGTAGAGGATGTGCTGAGGGCTTTTGTAAATCATAAACAAGATAACTGGGATATGCTCCTACCTCTCTGTGAGTTTTCTATCAACAGCGCTACTCAATCATCTACAGGAAACACACCGTTCTTCTTAAATTACGGTCTAAATCCCAGAGCGCCACCCGACTTCCTCAACCCTATTCAGGGAGGCAGAGATTCAGCTGATTGGTTGCAAGCAAGACAAGACGCGGTCAAGATCTCACAAGATGCGCTAGTGGCAGCTCAAGCTCGTCAGGCCTTCTATGCAGATCGGACAAGGGTCGAGGGAAAGCTGAAGGTGGGAGATTTGGTGATGGTCTACCGGGATTTCCTCCTGACTCCTGAAGCTCGGGACCGACCATCCCATAAATTACGCCCCAAGTGGTTTGGCCCCTTTCCTATAACCCATGTGGTCGGCCCGAATGCCTACAAGCTCAAGTTGCCTCATACCAGCCGCTGTCACCCGGTATTTAATGTGTCGGCACTCCGTGCCTACGAGAAGAACGCTATTCCTAATAGGAGACAGCCTACGCCTCCGCCTATCACGGACCTTGATGGTCATGCCCGCTATGTGGTGGATAACATTCTCAGTCACCGCCGCCGGCAGAATCAGCTTCAGTACCTAGTCAAGTGGCAAGGCTACTCTGATGCCACTTGGGAGCCTGAACATTATTTGTTGGATGAATCTGGTAATGACATTGTTCCACTTCAGAAGTACAAAACCTTGGCTTCTGCCCGCTGAGTTTTGCAGTTGAACTTCTAGTTTCACCTTACACATTTGTTGAGGACTTTATTTGCATGGAGTTTCAGTCGTCTTATTGTGTTACTTCAAGCCTTTTTTCGTCTCGCACGTGTTTGCGCTTATTTTACTCTATTCCACTTGAGCATTTGGGTTATAAGCTCCTTCCTCTCCATAGGAGGGGGATGATGTAACAGTTTTCCCCTGTTCTCTATAACTTTACACTCCCTCGCACCTCATGCGTCTTACGCCTGTCTATTAGCACCTTCATTGGCGCCATTGCCACATGTATACTATCACATTTTGCATATAACTGGTCGAGGCACGCTCAACCAGGTCTCTTACTTTTCAAGTTTGATTAAACCTGTTACAGGTTGTAGACGGTTCTGCCATGCTGGGCCTCATGGCTGAACCCCGCTGCACTGATTTCTTGAAGTCCAGACTCTCCAAGTACCATGGAGCATGCAACGTCCAGGAGGTCCTGTTTCCTAAAGAAAATACAGCAGATGGCGAGAGAAAGAGAG
>NC_088644.1:48212358-48247358 GCF_964019385.1 Sycon ciliatum
CTGTATTTTCTTAGAAACAGGACCTCCTGGACGTTGCATGCTCCGTGGTACTTGGAGAGTCGGACTTCAAGAAATCAGTGCAGCGGGGGTTCAGCCATGAGGCCCAGCATGCAGAACCGTCTACAACCAATGTCAGTGACGCCCTTGTCCAGAACCCAGTGCAGTGTCCACCAAGTAGTGGATCAATGACACCGGTTGGTCGCATGTCACGAGCACACAGCCATTCCAGTCTAATTGCATGCACTAGCCAAGACATGTTCTTGGCTTCGTCCAACTCAAACACAAGCACCAGATGCCTCTAAACAATCTCGCACAGAGCTGGGTGCGAGGGTGAAACAGAACAGCTCAATGGCACGGTATTTCCGCTTCATGGGATCACTTTCACCGTTGGTCAGGGCCAGGCTTCTGAGCTAGTTGACAAGTCAGCAACAGCCGTCACGGGTTCTGTTGCCATCTTCAGAAGGGTGCAACAAATACGGTAGCATTGTGCCTGGAGATGTTCTCTGAAAGTGCTGAAGGCCTGGAGGATGACTCTGTGACAGAGGCTCCGTTGACTAGTGTTGGTGTTGGCGGAGGTAGTGTGGTAGGACACCAGCGTTCACACGTGCCATTGTCCACACAGTTAACAGTTTCAAGCCTGGTTGCTATGGACGACGCCACCATGATTATGAGTGATTCAAGCAACATTCTTGTGGATGATCCCATGTGCAACTTTGATCAACCCGCTGCCGGGGGAAAGCCACTGCAGGACAGAGCAGTTGGTAGCAGTGAAAAACACATGCCATCATGCCCGCCAAAGACCTTGCCTGAAACACAGTGCTCCAAGCCAAGCAGACAGCAGCCTGTGGACAGCAAGACTAATCCAGCTGTTCCTGGCGGAACACGTGCCTTCAGCAAGAAACACCCAGCGGTACCTTACGGGAAAAAGAACACAACCAATCGTCATGCTTCATCGCTACGTCTGTTCTTTAGACAAAATGTTTCCCTTGAATCCAGCCCGGAAGAGGGGGGTGCAAAGCCAAGCGTGAATGAAGAGAAACTGGCTGATGTAGGTACAAAGACCAACCACTCAGTGACCCAAGACACATGCAGAGAGTCCATGCAGCCGAAGGTCACCACAACCACTCATCCGCAGTCCATGGCAAACGTTCAAATCATACATGGTGATGAGAAACGGACGACACGCGATAACATTGGCCAACACAATCGTTCCTGGACAACTCGCCAGAGAGTGAAGCGTATCTTCCGGCGGCCTTCCGCTCCACCAGTTGGGGAGCAGCCAGAAGAGAGAGAAGGTACATTAGAGAACAAGAGCACCGAGAATCACTCTCCAATATTGCACTTCGTGCCCACTACAAGACGAGCAGAAAGTCATCCCTGTCATAGACCAGCAGAGCAAGAGAGTCAGTCCAGAGCTCACATGCAAGCTGTTGTGTCGTCACGGAGAGAAGAGACCGATGATCTTCCAGAACTCAATTATAGTACCCTCCCTAGTGCCAGGTTCCGCTCGGAAAGTAGCCCGGTTCGATCGTGTATTGCTGGTCAACGGACTCAAACAATGGCGATCGCCCTTGCCAAGTCCACAGCAACCCATGAGGAAGAAGACACCTATACAGAGTTTTCTGAGGGAGGCAGCTCGCCAAATAATGAATTTCAGAACACACCACCATCCATTGCCGCTGGCAATGCTACGGATGAACAACTCTCGTATGAGGAGTTAGCCGATAGCAGAGCAGCAAGCAAGAAAATCTATTCCCAGTTGCCCTCACCAAGAACGTCACAAAGTGCAATGTCCAACATGCCTGCCAGCTCCACGTCGCATGCAGAGCCATCGTCGGCTGAAACAACTAACTTGCCAGCCGCTCAAACCGCAAAGTCCAACTCTGAGTTGCGATTTTATGATGACATGATAACGCCATCTTCATGGCAGCCTGGAAACCAACCTGCGCAGATTCCTGATGACAGTGTGCTGGAAGTGAACAGTGTCCAGTATATACAACTGTATGAAGAACAGCAGCAACAGCAGCAACAGCAACAGCAGCAACAGCAACAGCAACAGCAGCAACAGCAGCAGCAACAGCAGCAACAGCAGCAGCAGCAACTACAAGACCACCAACAGCAGCAGCAACAGCAACAACAGTTGCAACGCCAGGAGCAACGACAGCAGAAAGACATGGATGATGACTCCGGAATCTACGCGCACACAAGCGGCATAGAGTCTTTTGCGTCTATGTCCTGGCTGAGTGGAGGTGCAGCTCCGTCAGCATACTCACACATACATCATCCAAATCAGCATCACATGCGACAACCACAGCAGTCGCAGCAGCAACAGTACACCCAACAACAGGCCACTGAGTTCACACAGCTCAATGGCCAGTTGTCCAGCGACGACGACTCCAGATATTCAGCCTTGCTGCAGGCCCGACAAACGAGTACATTTTCCAAACCGCCAGAAACCTGCGAGAATGCGATAAGCAGCACAGACACTATAGACTTTACTCATGGAAACAGCGCTGATAGTATGAAATTGTCATCAGATCGCCGTCCGTCTTCCGTTCAGGAAGCCATCATCTGCTATGAAGTACTGGCCAGTGCAAGAGCAGCAGGAGTTAGCTCGACAAGTCCGACTACAGTCAGAGCAGCTTGCAGCTCCAGTGCTAATCCAGCAATCCAGCAAAATGCCAAGACTAGGCCAACTCCCGCTCCAAGGAAGCCCTCGCGTAATAACACGCCACAGTCCTCACCTAAGTCGATACCGAAATGCCATGGCAATGACGTCAACACAGCGACTAGCACTTCAAATCCTGAGAAATCAGCACGCCAGAGACCATCAGCTCCTCCAAAGCCGATTCCCCGGCCATCTGTACCTAAGGATGCAGAGACTGAGATGCCAGGAGAGGAACTGAAGAGAAAGAAGACATCTGACCAGTAAAGTGACTGGTTGCTAATGATCTACAGACTTGTGGTATGGTGAAGACAGTGTTTAAATGGGTACACAGAGTTCACAGTATTTTATCAATTTCTCTTCATATTCAAGACAGTCTGTGTGGGCAACTGTTGCGTCAAAAGTTGCTGCCGTTGCACCTTATCCAAATAGCAGGCACTTGCATAATTTCCAAGGCATATACAGTGAGGTAAAGGCGCATGTGTATTTATTGTGGGGTGTGTTATTGAGCGTGTTTCTGTCTACGTTTGCATGCGTGCATGCATGGGCGTAAACGCCCTTTGATTTTACAATGATACACTACCGCTCTCAACAATTTGACATCACGTCACTCACCCATTTACTCCTCCCTTTGAAGAGAGAAGGTATGTTTTTTTCTATTTCTGATCCCTCACAACGGATTTTGTCAACTAAGTAATTTGTACTTGTATTTAGTGTTGCTAAACCTGTTAGTATCAACCAGTATTTTAACGTTTTTGAAGGTCAATCAAGCCAACTGCTGATCTGCTTTTTCAATAGTAAACATATTTTTGCACCCGGCATGAAATCTTATCAGACCTGTCCCTCATTTTCATAATTATTGTTCTCAATCCCTCTACATCTCTATCTCTCTCTGTGTTCCCCTGCTTTCAATTTCATTCCTAGACATATTAAATCCCATCAGGTGCATTTCGCTGAGCCATGCACTTTAATATTCAGCTTGGCAATGTTGACCATTTCCAGTTCTCTTGTGCTGCTTGTGTTTTGATTGTTTCTACTGCCGAAAGTCTTCTAGCTTCCAACCATTAGTTTACATGATGACAAAAATCAAATTGTAATCGAGAAATCCGCTGGTACATCGTGTAAAACATTTTTAAAAAATTGTACATTATTCATGTCCATATCACTGTTTACAAAAATAATATGATATCCATCGTTTTGTGGCATAGACTCTCTCTATCTATCTATCTCTGGATCCATGGCTCTAGGGTCTAGCGTGAAACTCCACTAATCCGAGCAGATTGTGACCGAGCACCGCCTGTCACTAGCCGTATAAAATCAGAAAACACAAAGCTTTGTTTTGTTTGCCAAACACTACTTATACTAGTGGTTTTTGTGGTCATATTTCGTTGAAAAGGCTAATTTGTGACTAGAGATGTGTCAGAAATGTACCCAGTAGATGGAAGTACCCGGATAATACTCCCTTTGGTCTAACCTGCCTACTAGCATTAAGACATGCCAGGATATCAGGAAATTCAAAGTCCAGCTTTCCACACTGTCTCATCCGAAGTGATCCCATGTATTACTAATGTGCCTCCCTTTCTTTTTCTCTCCCTATCTCCTTTCCCTCTCTGACAGCATCTTTCTTTTTCTCCCTTTTAGCTTGCCGTGGTTGGCTATCACCTGACCTCTCATGTTTATTGGCAGTCTTCGGACGGGCCAGGAGATGTTGAATAAATAAATAAATAAGTGAAGTTTTACCGTGCTACGGTCTATGATGGCTGTGCACTATGGTTAAGTGTGTGCACAGGCAGATCTGCGACTTAATTGCCCGCCGTTATGTGTGATCACGAAGTCCGATTCGTCCCTCACATTCGCCGTGTTTCTCATCGAGTCGGTGGCAGAGCAGAGGATGTAAAATCCGGTTAGTGTGAACCAGGCAAAAAATTCCCTTTTTTCCCCGATCTGAGTCCATCTGATCAGAGTATCAATATATTTATACAAACAAAATAGAAGGAAAGCAGAAGCAGGGAGAATAATGTTACACGTAGAAACTGGAAGGAGAAATTAGAAGTAGAAAACGGTACGCATGTTCAGGCTTATCAGATCATTCCAAATTTGGTTATAGATACCGGTGCCGTACATAAAGGATTTCAGTGCAAGCGGAAACTGTCTTGCAGAAGAAAATGTTGGGTTGGCTTATGTCACATTGAAGACAGGCATAGAATACCAAGCAGCCACTTGATTTCAGTTTGTACAATAGACGAGAATAGCAATGTAAATAATTCATGAAATTTAGTTTCAAGTACTTATTATTACAAGTATTATTATTATTATTCTCGTATCCGTCCCGAATGGGACTCACGACGGCAGAATTAACTGTGAGCATGTGTGTGTGAGAGTGGGAGAACGAAATGAAAAAGAAAAGAAGAGTCTTGTAATAAAGGTCAAATTTAAGAAGAGCAGTACTAGACTAAATGGCTGAGCAGATGTTACTCCATTGTTTTCTGTCGCGGGCAGAGGTGCCGAGATCACAAAGGCAGCTGGGCCTAAAAATGCAGATAGGTGTGAGGCGGACGTCTCGCTGGAGACTTGTGGTGAGGCAAGAGCGGGGTGCACCTATTCGAAAGGGCTGACTGGTAGCATATTTACAGAAAGCAGTGAGAGCAACATTCGCAGGGATGTCACTTGGCTGGCGTAATATATGTCCTAATAGCTTCCACCTGTCCCGCTTGGCCATTTCAGACTAGTATGGCGAATAGAACATTATGCAACCCATTCAGCAGACATCGTGTAGCAATATACCAACAACAACATACACACACGCACACACACACACACACACACACATGCGCACGCTCACACACGCACACACACACACACACACAGGAAATATGGACAGGTGACGCGTTGCAAGGATCAGGTGACGTGGCAGTGGAAATTAGCGCTGCTCGTCTTTCTCCGCTTCCACTTCTTGAGTTTCCACGGCAACTGATTACAGAGATAAATCACAAGAGAGGGAAACATAATATCATTCAGTTAAATTCAGCAGTGTCAAGAGAAAGAAAACCAGACAAGGCTGTACAATCAATCTTACACACAGGGCTGAAAAGCAACAACGATGACGACAGTGATGACACCGATGAGGACGACAATGAAGACAACACCAAAACATCACCTAAAGATAATGTGTGTTCAATGCTGGAATTGAACGGTAATTAAAATATAAACTCGTCAGGCTACCACTTACCAGATGGAGTTCCGGAGTGCTTCAAATATTTCTTCTTCTTTTCCTGGTCAGAGAAGAAGAACATAGTCAGTTCAGTTAGTTTACAAGATAGACAACCTACACTGCTGTCTCTACAGTTCACAAAACAGTGGTGTGATTACAACATGCACAAATACCGGTATGTGTGATGTGTCTGGTTTCCTTGCCCTTGCCGAGCGGCGGTGCTAGTCGTCAGGCCAGTCACGTCACCTATTTGCCAGCCCTGTGAGCTGCCATGTTCTTTTTGATCACATTTACAATGGGTGCCCTTCAGTGGCATGGCCAATAGGGCAGACTTGGGACGCTAGTGTACATGAAGTGCCGTCCAGGATTTCACCCCCCCCCCCCCCCTCCCTTATGCAAGTCCACGCTACGTGTGTGGTGTGAATCTCAATCTCTCTAATGTACAGGTATGCACACTATTGTAAAGGGTTGATCACGTGACAATACCACACAGATCAGGGATTCACGGTGCTGCCAAATTCCCTTTTTCCATGTTTTCTTTTACCGAAAATCACTCCTTTGTCCGTACTACGGAATTAGAGCAAAATGGTACGGAAAATTGAAACGGATCTATCAGCTGAGTGCAAATACACGTAGAAGCATGGCACGCGCAAGCTGAGTGATGAATATCCTTGCAAAGCAAGGCTTGCTATGTTACAACATCAGATATCACAACACATGCTGATCTGGGTACAAGTCACATCTATTTTGCACTGCAAATCCAGGGACAGACGTGCGTGTGTGTGACCAAACTGACAATGCATATGTCAGTACTATGTTAGCACCGCAACACACTGCAAAATACCGAACATGTGAAGCCAGAGTACGCAAAACAAACCCAGTTGGTTGGCAGCTCTAGTTTCATGCCAGTCCGTGATTCAGCCATACTCCACCATTGTACACTCTACACACGACATACATATTTACTCACTCATGAACTACAAAATAAACACATACCTTGTCAGCTTCATGCTGTGTGAGAAGCTGCACACATTCATCATGACCACTTTGCTTTGCTATGTCCAATGCTGTGTCACCATGCTGTGTAGCACAAGAACACATCAGAAAGCAAAACAACAACAGACATACTCAGTCAAAATTAAACAGAGCCCCACATACAGTACCTCAGAAAAGTGGATCTTCCGACCAGTGTTTTTGTTGACGTCGCAACCAGATGATGTAGCTGCTTTGCAGAGACGTCTTACTGCACAAATTACAAATAAATTTTATTCTTCGATTAGAAAACCCAAGCGCTTTCAGAGCCCTCCGAAGAGAGTCCGGGATGAAACCACGCACACCTACCTCAACCGAAAAAGAAACGACCTGCCACCCGTTTGCTCGGCATTGATCGGCCAGATCCGCATACCGCCTGTCCTTCCGCGAGTTACTGACACTGAATCTGTCCTCAGCACAAACTGTCAACTTCATCCAGAATACAATCCCACGACTCGTAGAGTACAGAACTATATCTGGTCTTAGGGTGGTAAGTGCAACACAGCTAGGGAAAGAAATCTTTGCACTAACTGAGTCGACAAGAAGTTTCCAGTCTGAGGCCACTGACAGGAGATCAGTCGTAACCAACTTTCGTCTGGGCTGAACGCGAACTGGCTTCTCTCCCGCCTTGCAAAATGAGATGAAGTCAAGCTCATTTAAATTTTCGGTTTGTACGGTGTTTGCAGCAGCACGGATTCGAATCTCCTCACGCATGTTCCTGACGATGACCCCGAGTACGTAGTCGTGCCTCCAGGTGTACCGTCCCTGGTCCAGCGCTACGCGACAAGCACCAAGCACGTGGCGCGTAGTACAGGCCCAGGCACGGCACAAACTACAGTACGGATCCACTACGGTGTTTCCACAACGGCGTAGGTTCGTCGGAGAAGGTAGCACGTCGAGGGTTGACGCGAGAAGAAATTTCAAATCCTTACCAGTACCACCGTACAAAAGGGATTTCCCCCGAAAGGTCCTGCCACATCACCGATGTCCACTCCAACCACTTGCCTTGCACCTGAAGAGTCTTCAGCCTCAAAATCTGCTCCTGCGCGTTGATCTCCTCAAATGTTTGAAGGAGATCCTTCCTCGGGGGTTTGGAATGCTGCTTCGGAGCACGAGCACCCAACCCTGCATGTTCTGAAGACAGTATGCAGTGGTGTGCGTTCTGTGTGTTTTCTGTGCGTTCTGTGTGCGTTCTCTGTGCGATCTGTGTGCGCTCTGTTCTCTTGTGTATTCCCTGTGCGATCTGTGTGTTCTTCATGTACTGTGCAGAAGACTCCAGATATTGTAGAATTTACGAGTGTCACTATTATTTATCTACTGTGTTTATTCTATATTTTGTTAATCCTTCGTTCTTCCGAGAGCACAGTCAAAGCGTTTACTAGGAGTTAGGTACTAGTACATCACTGATTGTTACAAGCAGTTTACAGGTTACAAAACAGCTGGTGTTGTTTCTAAGTTGATTATCTCGAATTTGAATTGTTACTTATCTTTGCATTCCTTCAGAAAGTCCGTTCTGCAGCTCTAGTCCGTCCTAGTGTAGGTTCTGCTCTGACAAGGCTTGCCTTCACCCTGTGGGTGCTAACACTCTCTGACAGGACATGGTTGAAATTGCTTTGAGTTCCTATCAGCACAGATCTTCGTTTTCCTTGTTCTTTGAACTAATTACTTCCTTTGACTTCTACTTTCGAATTTCACTGTTTGTATTATTTTCTGACTTTTCTTGATTTTCCATTATTTTTGTCCACTGCGTGCCAGTACAGCTTGTGTATCGTCATGGCAGCGTGACATCATTGTTTTTCTCATATGCATGCACGTGATCTACGCATTTCTTCTTTGGAGCGCTGTGTGCCACGTAGCTTTGCGTGCGCCAGTGTCTTCGTTGTTGAGAGTTCTTGAGAAGACGAGCAAGTTGTCGTTTCGGTTTCTGATGTGCGGTGGAAAGCGTCTCCACGCGTACATTATCTGGTAGCAGAGGATGGTTAGAGGTTCAGTTTAGTTTAGTTGTAGTGTATGTATCAAATTTAGTTGCACCATGGACGAACTACGATCGGCAAAGATTCGAGTGAAGTCCAATTTCACGAGTATCAAACGTGGAATACTGACAAAGCTGCACAGTGAGACCACGCCCATAGACGCCAGAGACCTGAACGCTGGGATAGATGCACTGAACAATGCGGCAGAGGAGGCAGTGCGGGTGATGCTTGAGCTGTGCAAGCTGATGAGAGCGGCAGGTCGCCCTACTGAGGCAATATACGATGAGCTGGACGAGCTCCAAAGCAAGTACGATAACGTGTTAGAGCAGGCCAGCGAAGTGCTCGCCGAGATATGCTCTTCGCGGCCCAGTCGTGGAGGGAGATCTCCAGCGGGCAAGGAGCGAGCCCAAAGAATTAGGGAAGTGCGGGATCTGCTGCAAAGATCGGAGATCGTTGCTGAGAGCAAGGCTGACGAGGAGGAAAAAAGTGAACAGGCACCAGAAAAAGAAAAAAAAGAGAAATTTATGCATACTGTGCCGAAGCGAGAACCGCACCAGGGACCTGTCGGTCTGGAGTCAGGACTCTTACCGAGTAGTCTATCTGGGTCGTCGGCACCGAGTTCCTTGAGTGGGACTGCTGCCAGCTCGGGGACTGCTGCCAGCTCGGGGACTGCCGCTTGCGCTCCGAGTGGCAGTAGTACTAGTAGCAGTAGTACAAGTACGTCGGCTAGTTCTGTGCCTGCTGCGGCTCCCATCAGTACGTCCGCTAGTTCGGTGCCTCCTGCTGCTCCCACCAGTACGTCGGCTAGTTCTGTGCCTGCTGCGGCTCCCACCAGTACGTCGGCTAGTTCTGTGCCTGCTGCCGCCTTTAGTAATAGTATGTCGTTGAGGTCTGTGCCGGCTGTTGTAACAGCTTCAAGGGGCATAACCTCGGTTGTAAACTCGGGTCAGGCTGGACCACTGACAGCCAGTGGCGGAGGCAGAGCCACCAGTCAGCCTGTAAGAGCACCAGTGACCAGTACTAGCTTTCCGCCAGCAGTGTCAGCACCGAGTGTAGTGGCACCAGCACCGGTAGCAGCACCAGCACCATTCGCAGCACCAGCAGCGTTCACAGCACCTGCACCGTACGCAAACTTTCCACCAGGTGGAATGGTAGAGCCATGGCGGCAGATGCCACGAGTCGGCATTCCAGTTTTCACCGGAAACCGCAAAGAGTACGAGCAGTGGCGAGCTGCCTTCAACGCATGCGTAGATGTCTCGCCAGCCAACGATGCGTACAAGCTGCTGCAGTTGCGTACTTACCTGAAGGGTGAGCCGCTGGAGACGATCAGTGCCCTCGGGTACTCGCCAGCAGCTTATGCAACGGCAAAGGCGAAGCTTGAGCGCAAGTACGGCGGCAGTCGAAGACAAATTGCTCTGCAGCTGGAGGACATTGAGAGAATGCCAACCGTCCGCAGTGGTCGCCAGCGCGAACTGGTGCGGTATTCTGAGCTGCTGGAGATCGCAATAGTAAACTTGACAGATGCAGGGCGTTCCCATGAGCTGGGTCCGGGAACTCTGTATAACCAGCTGCTGCGAAAGCTGGATGAGAAGCTGATCGCGCAGTATCAGCGTTGGCTATTCGTGCAACAGCAGCCAGAAACAGTCACCATATTAGCGGTGTGGCTGGAACAAGAGGCAGAGTTCCTGACTGTGGCAGCAGAAACGGCAGACGGGATCAGCATATCCCAGCCAGCAGCGTCAGCACACGCGCCTGCCAACCGGCAAGTCAGGCCAGGGTCTCACCCACACAACAGATCTTTTGTGGCTCGTAGCGGAAAGTCGTGTGAAGTGTGCGGCGATGTCCATGGCGTATGGCAGTGCGACCAGTTCAAAGGAATGACTGTTGTAGAGCGCTGGGTCAAGGCCAAAGCAGCGCGTCTGTGTTATCGGTGTCTGGCGAGTGGTCACCGCGGCAATGACTGTGAACGGACGAGAGTTTGCGGCGTTGATGGTTGCGACTCCACGCACCATAGGCTCCTGCACGGGCAGCAGCAGATCAAGAACAGAGATCCGCCCAAGGACAGACCAAGCACAAAGAAGCAAGGTGTGTACCTCGCCACTGAGGGGGAGGCGCAGGAGTCTCAAGCAGCAGCAACGACCATGAAAGCCAGTGGCGCTGGGAATTTGGCTTTGCGAACCGTACCAGTCATGATCGGCAATGGCAACAGACGTGTGCGTATCAATGCCCTACTGGACGACGGCAGCACGCAGACGTATGTCAGCGCCAGAGTAGCAGCAGAACTTCAGCTAAGTGGACCAAGCTCCAAGATATCAGTCGGAGTACTAAACGGACAGCGCTCAACGTACGACACCCAGGACGTCGACGTGCAGCTCAGCAGCGTAGATGGCAGCTGGGAGCGCAAGATCCAGGCGAACACGCTACAGCAAATCACTGACGACATGCACGCAGTGAATTGGTCAACAGAGCAGCGGCATTGGCCACATCTCAAGGAAGTGACATTTGCCAGCTTGCCGAAGCGTAGAGAGGTAGATATGCTCATCGGCATTGACCAACCAGACATCCATTGTGCGCTGGAGGAGATACGTGGAGCTCCTGGAGAACCTGTGGCGCGTCGGACAGTGTTAGGGTGGACATGTGTCGGGCCCACGACGTCGACAATGGCTAGATCGTCATTGCTCCAGTACAGCTATGCGTCAGTGGTACGAGACCAGTCAGATGTAAACACAGAGCTCAACCGCACGAGGGCGAGTGGTACCAACCCGTCATTTCTACACAGTGACTCAGCCGACTGGCCGACATTGCCAGCAGGTCCACCGACAGCCCCGAGCGCTGAAGAGTTTAAGCAGAGCAGCGCAGCGGAAGCAGTGAGCTCCGTAACTGTTGCACAGCCGCCAGGATTTCGCCTGAAGCCTGAACGATATTCGGATTGGTTGCGTCTCGTGCGAGTGACAGCGTGGGTCATGCGATTCATTGGCAACTCCGCTGGCCGGAATCGCATCACAAGTGAACTGACAGCAGCGGAGATCAGTGACGCCGAGCAGTTGTGGATCGCGCAAGCTCAGAGCGAGGCGTTTAGCAACGAGCTGAAGAGTGTGCGCAACAAGCAAACAGTGCCAGCCAGATCAGCGCTACTGAAGCTCAACCCCAAGGTCGACGCAGATGGGTTGCTGCGATGCGACGGCCGGACGCAGTACGCCGAGTGGCTGCCACACAACGTGAGATTTCCAGTGATCTTACCACGCAATCATCACGTCACGCAGCTTATTGTGAAGCACCATCACGAGCTACAGCAGCATGGCGGCACGAACCAGACGATGTCGTCGCTAAACACAACGTTCTGGGTAGTGTCTGCCCGTGAAGCCATTCAAGAGTGGGTGCCAGCCCTGAACCGCCGGACCAAGTGGCCGCATGCACAGAAGAGCCTGCAGCCTGATGATGCCGTTCTCGTACTGCAGTCGGACACTCCGCTTGGACAGTGGCCTCTGGGACGTGTGATCAAGGTGTTGCCAGGAGCAGATGGCAAGGTGCGTGTCGCCGAGGTAGTGGTGTGCGGCAAGCGCTACGCTCGCCCGATTACTTAGCTGAACCCACTGGAGTTCTCAGCAGTGTTGATCCGTGTCTGATCAAGAGGGGGAGAATGTTCTGAAGACAGTATGCAGTGGTGTGCGTTCTGTGTGTTTTCTGTGCGTTCTGTGTGCGTTCTCTGTGCGATCTGTGTGCGCTCTGTTCTCTTGTGTATTCCCTGTGCGATCTGTGTGTTCTTCATGTACTGTGCAGAAGACTCCAGATATTGTAGAATTTACGAGTGTCACTATTATTTATCTACTGTGTTTATTCTATATTTTGTTAATCCTTCGTTCTTCCGAGAGCACAGTCAAAGCGTTTACTAGGAGTTAGGTACTAGTACATCACTGATTGTTACAAGCAGTTTACAGGTTACAAAACAGCTGGTGTTGTTTCTAAGTTGATTATCTCGAATTTGAATTGTTACTTATCTTTGCATTCCTTCAGAAAGTCCGTTCTGCAGCTCTAGTCCGTCCTAGTGTAGGTTCTGCTCTGACAAGGCTTGCCTTCACCCTGTGGGTGCTAACACTCTCTGACAGGACATGGTTGAAATTGCTTTGAGTTCCTATCAGCACAGATCTTCGTTTTCCTTGTTCTTTGAACTAATTACTTCCTTTGACTTCTACTTTCGAATTTCACTGTTTGTATTATTTTCTGACTTTTCTTGATTTTCCATTATTTTTGTCCACTGCGTGCCAGTACAGCTTGTGTATCGTCATGGCAGCGTGACATCATTGTTTTTCTCATATGCATGCACGTGATCTACGCATTTCTTCTTTGGAGCGCTGTGTGCCACGTAGCTTTGCGTGCGCCAGTGTCTTCGTTGTTGAGAGTTCTTGAGAAGACGAGCAAGTTGTCGTTTCGGTTTCTGATGTGCGGTGGAAAGCGTCTCCACGCGTACACTGCACGATGACTTGACGATGACGGTGGACGGAGGGTCCCTGAACCTACTGATGCCTCTGCACATTCCAGCTCTATTGTCGCCGTATACCGCTTTGTCAGCTTCGCTTCCATACTCCGACGCAGAGTGTACAGCGCCCTCATGTGCGCGTCCCCACTCGATCAAAGAATGTGCCATTTGATGGACTGGCACTTTTTCCACACCGTAGGAAGGTAGTGGAGGCGTAAGCCGAAGCGTTTGCGACTGCCAATGAAAAGAATAAGAATGGCAGAGTTTGAGAGAGAGAGAGAGAGAGAGATAGAGAGAGAGAGAGAGAGAGAGAGAGAGAAACAGAGGAAGAGAGAGAGAGAGAGGGAGAGAGAGAGAGAGAGGGAGGGAGGGAGGACAGGTGAGAAGGACGAGTAGAAACTGTTCACTTCACAACAACACACAATCAAATACTTACAATGTCAAGCCGTGCAGTATCCAAGGTGACACCGTCCATGTCATGTGACAGTACCACCTTGACAACATTGATCTTGTTCAGGATCACTGCACAGTGCAGTGGAGTCCATCCTGTCTGGAGAGAAAGAGAGAATGTGATGAGTATTGCTATACAACCATTGCACTAACTACTACAACCACACACCGACACAGACCTGGACAACTAGAACAAACACAACAATGCACGTGCACACATGAACACACATGCAGGACCACAGGCACATGAACAAACATGAAGAATTAAAAGTCATTGTGTGCACATGTGAGTACACACCCGTGGACCCCCCCCCCCCCCCCACACACACACATGCGCACAAGAACACACATGAGCCTACAAGATAACACACGTTGTACAATGAAAAGGTCGTTTCTGATGAACAGATGTGAGTGCAAACGTGGACACAAGGAAATATGAGTGCGAACGATGAACGGATTGTCTTACAGACATACACACAGACATGTAAGAGCATACAAACTGAGAATTCAGTTGAGACAACCAGACTCTAGAGTAACACTATTTCTTACTGAACTGTCCTGTGCGTTGAGGCAAGCGCCGCGTTCCATAAGCAGTTTTGCTAAACGTGCATTGCCTGTCCACACACATTGGTGTAAGAGTGTCCAGTTGTTCTGAACACACACACACACACACACACACAAACACACACACATACACACACACACATACATACACACACATGTGCGCGCACACACACACACACATACACACGCACACACACACACACACACACACGTACATACACACACAAACACGCAGATGAATACGCAATACATGTACACAGGCCAAACACACCAACAAGGAAACAGACGTACACATGGCGCAAGGGGCGCAGCACTCCGCTGGTTTGAGAGATACCTCCTGGGCCGGAGGCAGCGGGTCCGAATCGGAAGCACAGCCTCCGACTGGCTTGACATCCCTGCAGCAGTCCCTCAGGGATCGGTACTCGGCCCGCTGCTATTCCTTGTATACACGATGGACCTACCAGCAGCTTGCAACTCCGAAGCCACACGAAGCAGCCTCTTCGCCGACGACACCGCCTTAATCGCTAGCGACCACTCAGCAGCGGCAGCAGAGCGAGCGCTCCAGTCCAGTTTGACTAAAGCCGCTACGTGGCTCGACGCCTGGCACCTGACCGTCAACGAAACAAAGACGGTCGGGATGACACTGTGCGGTGCTTTCCTCCTGACATAACGTTGAGAGGCAAAACACTGAACAGAGTCCAGAGCCAGCGACACCTGGGTACACCAGGCCGACCTGAAGTGGAATGCCCACATCCAGCACATCGAGAGCAAAGTTGCGCGCACTCTCCACCTCTTGAGACGGATTCGTGGACGTCTTTCACCCACCGCCCTGTCAGCACTGTACATCACGTATATACGCCCCGTTATCAAATACGGTTCTCCGGCTATGTCAGCTATGAATGTTCAGCAACAAGATGCCCTCGAACGTCTCCAACGGCGGTCAGCAAAACTCTGCCTCCGACTCCCCCTCTTCAGTCGTTGCCACCACAGTTCGTTACTCCACCACGTCACTTGGCCAACCCTCTCATCCCGCCGGAAGCCGAGTCAAGCAGCTACTCTTTGCACACACCATCGCTGTCAAACGATCCCCGCCACACATCCAGCTTGCGACCTCAGGCTACATCACCGAGCCACCAAGCCGAGAATTGAGGCGTCATCGAGTCTTTGCCCTCCCCACCACCCACTCCACCCGCCTTCAACGTTCACCCTTGTACTCCGTATGCACTCAGTACAACCACCTGCCACCACACTGTTACTCCCTCCGAGAAATAAATGCATTAAAAAGAGAAGTTACCTCGATCCTTTCGGGAAAGTGCCCACTGGTTCTGCTCCGAAAGCAAGCACGAACCCTCGCGTTGCATCCTTATCCACTGAACAGAAGAATCTGCACTGCCGCATAAACGCTGAACCTGATCCAGAGCAACGTAAAGCTTTAAAGATTGAAAGATCTGCAAAACTCCACGAGATTCGAAGGATACTACAGAAGGAGGGCGAGCAATATTGGCAACGTAAGGCTGTTGAAGTAGATGCTTTACGCCCTGACCCACGGTCCTACTTCAACGCCATCAACAACTTACGCCAACTACGCTCTGGGAAGAAGGCTGCGCCTGTGCGTCTTGCTGACGCAGACGGCAGAATCATGGCAGACATCTCATGGAATCTTAATGCCTTTAATGAATATTATGAATCGGTATTTTACACTGATGGCCAGCCACTCGACCTCAGGCAGCAATCGAATGAGGAAGATCCATTCACAATCGAAGAAGTACGGTCTGCAATTATCAAGCAGAAGTCTGGTGGTGCTGTCGGTCCTGATGGTATCAGTGCTGATGCTTTGAAGTTAGCTAAAAACCTTTTCGCACCCTGGCTGACGAATTTCTTCAACGCTGTTCAAGCTACAGAGTACTGTCCTGACGACATGCGCTGCGGCCTCATCGTTCCCATCTACAAAGCCGGCAAGCCTCTAGGACATCCAAAAAGCTACCGCCCCGTTATGCTCCTTTCCGTCGTCCGTAAGATCTTGACGTCAATACTCACTCGACGACACACACTCCATGTGCAGTCATATGTGGCAGAGAGCCAAGCTGGTTTCCGCCCTGGCAGATCGACCACGGATGGTGTCTTTTACGCCAGGACGATGTGTGAGCGCGCACTACTTGGCGACTGGTCATATTCATCGGCACTATTGGACTTCAGCGGTGCGTTTGACACTGTCATTCGTCAGGTTGCTCTGGAGAGGTTAGCCACTGCTGGCGCACCAACGTCCACCACTGCAGTCCTAGTATCAAACACAACAGCCCGCACGAAGCTTGGTAAACAACTAAGCAAACCATTTCCAACAAACATCGGCGTCGTCCAGGGTGACCCAATGTCACCAATAATGTTTATAACTTACGCCGAAGGTTCCATGCGTAGGATCCGAGAGCAAGCTCTACCCGCGTCAGACCTACCAGCAACTTTCACACAATACGCAGACGACACCACTGCCCATCAGAACGAGCGATCATCTGTGGAAGAAACCGTCCGTGTGTGTGAACCCGTTTTCTCGGATGACAATCTGAAGCTGAACGTGGCAAAAACTCAATATTTCACTGTGACCAAGGAAGATGATTCCTGGAAATCGGTGAAGCTGCTGGGGAGTATGCTAGGCACAGCAGAAGACATAGCAGCTAGAGTGTCTGCTGCAAATCGGGCATTTGCAGGCATTCCATGGAAACGCCACAACCTGAATTCCAGGCTGTGTATGTTTTCCTGCCTGATATTGCCTGTCTTGCTGTATAATTGTGCGCTTTGGACCTTATCGCAAACATTAACCGACGTCGTCAATGTATGGCACCGGAAGAAACTACGTACCATCATTGGTATCACGTACCCACAACGAATCTCGAACACAGCGCTGTATGCCAGAACCGAGCAGACCCCACTATCCCAAGTCTGCAGGCAACGGAGACTGCTGTGGTTCGGCCATGTAGTGAGGGAAGGCGAAGAATCGTCCTCTTTCCAAGCCCTCCTAATGTCGATCAACACAACAGACATACGACGACCCCGAGGACGGCCACGTCTGAGATGGATCGACGTTGTCAAGAAAGACTTACAATGCATTAATCTGTCGCTTCTGGATGCTGTGCAATCTGCTTCTGATAGAGCTGCTTGGCTCAAAATTGTTAACAGATGCGTTGACCTCATGCAATGAGTGAAATGCGAACTGTCATTATTATTATTATTACCTCGATCATAATATTATCATCAATTAGCACATGCTCCAACCCCCGCTGTAGCCCAGCCTAGGTATAGTATTTTAATCAAGGTCTATCGCCTACCTGCCTTCGCAATGGATGTATTTCCTTCCTCGTCTTTACTTAAATGAAGCACCCAAACCACGGCTGCCACTAGCCACTGTTTCTCCCGGTTTATTGCACCCACTCTGATTGATAACACATAATACTGTCTCTCTCTTATTGGCTACGGCCATCGTGAGAATAAAGATAAGAAATAAATAAATAACACAGAGACACCAGCAAAGACATACACACAGAGACACCAGCAAAGACGTACACATGGCAGTGAACCAGCACAGTATACTGAACACAGGCAATGTCTCTTGTCACAATCAAAAACACAACAACTTACGGAGGTGTCATCTTCTTCATTGACGTCAACTGACTTGAAGTGCAGAATATAGTCAACAAGACCTTGCATCATTTCATCACTTAGATGTTCCCCACAATCGCAGAGAACAACTATCATCGTGACCTATGTGATATACAAAACAGAAGAAACAATTATGACAATTACAGCAATGACAGCAACAATACTCTCAGTACAATGCCATTAGGAAGTAGGAAACCTACTGATTGACCTCAGAGGTCAAAACCAGTCAAATTGTCATAACTTTATTCCAACTTGAGAGAAGATTGCAGCAATTGCACATCTTGTAATGTTATGTCACAGAAACAATTTCCACTGATCATCAGTCACTTGACAATGGTACAGACAAGAAGACAGCGTGTCACCACTTGAACATGCCTAATAAACACATACGGGTACGTGATCACACACACACACACACACACACACACACACACACACACACACACACACACACACACACACACACACACA
The DNA here is from genome assembly GCF_964019385.1 of Sycon ciliatum. Lineage (NCBI taxonomy): Eukaryota > Metazoa > Porifera > Calcarea > Leucosolenida > Sycettidae > Sycon > Sycon ciliatum. The sequence goes on from NC_088644.1 coordinate 48,230,853, forward strand.
CACACACACACACACACACACACACACACACACACACACACACACACACACACACACACACACACACACACACACACACACACACACACACACACACACACACACACACACACACACACACACACACACACACACACACACACACACACACACACACACACACACACACACACACACACACACACACACACACACACACACACACACACACACACACACACACACACACACACACACACACACACACACACACACACACACACACACACACACACACACACACACACACACACACACACACACACACACACACACACACACACACACACACACACACACACACACACACACACACACACACACACACACACACACACACACACACACACACACACACACACACACACACACACACACACACACACACACACACACACACACACACACACACACACACACACACACACACACACACACACACACACACACACACACACACACACACACACACACACACACACACACACACACACACACACACACACACACACACACACACACACACACACACACACACACACACACACACACACACACACACACACACACACACACACACACACACACACACACACACACACACACACACACACACACACACACACACACACACACACACCTGGTAAACACTGCCATTACGGTCACGTGTCCCCTTGCGGGGCCAACAACATGGAAATGACGAGCGACGCCAGAAAGTCGGCAGTCTGCCAAGAGATCAGGAACCATGTTCAATCAGCACGACGAGAGAGCCATCTTTGGCAGCTATGGATTTGGAATCAACGAGTAGAGCTGCAGCACCGACCACAGGCCCCACAGTGGGCCTTGCAGCATGAGAGGGTGAGCCGCACACGCGGCGGCGGAGGAGTCGCCTGAGCAGCAATGATAGGCACCGCCGCCCGGCACGGAGCCAGAGATGATGTCGCGGGGAGTATCCGGGAGTTGGGGCACTTGTTGACCGCCAAACCTCCGGCACTGCAGAACCAGCGCTCGCAGGTAGAACATTGTCGGCTACCTCTCTGTTCCGACACAGGTTTGCGACGCTCATCGAGGCAGTTATGACGAGGAAAACCACTCCTGGAGAAGAGACGGCCACACTCGGCACAAGGTATCCGCAGGGGCTCAAAACACACACACACACACACAACAGTGGCGGGTTTAGGGGGGGGGGGGCACGGGGCGCCCCCCCCCCCCCCCCCTCAAAGGTTCCGACCTTGGTTTTGAAAAATTAAAGGCAGGGTGCCTGGGCTAGCTAGGCTAGGCTCGGGGCGTGTGGCCTGAAACGATCATCTAAAAGCGGTTGCACAGTACAGTGCTCGAGCTTGTGTTGATTGTACACACTAGAGTCCAGACTAGTAGTGGTAGTAGTACAGTGTATACACTACAGTCCAGACTAGTAGTGGTAGTAGTACAGTGTATACACTACAGTCCAGACTAGTAGTGGTAGTAGTACAGTGGACACACTAGAGTCCAGACTAGTAGTGGTAGTAGTACAGTGGACACACTAGAGTCCAGACTAGTAGTGGTAGTAGTACAGTGGACACACTAGAGTCCAGACTAGTAGTGGTAGTAGTACAGTGGACACACTACAGTCCAGACTAGTAGTGGTAGTAGTACAGTGTATACACTAGAGTCCAGACTAGTAGTGGTAGTAGTACAGTGTATACACTACAGTCCAGACTAGTAGTGGTAGTAGTACAGTGTATACACTAGAGTCCAGACTAGTAGTGGTAGTAGTACAGTGGACACACTAGAGTCCAGACTAGTAGTGGTAGTAGTACAGTGTATACACTACAGTCTAGTGAGTACTAGTGCACGACTACAGAAACACGGTCACCTGACTGTGTACACTGTACTGTTGTACTGTTGTACAGTGTGATCCCAGTGCTGGGACACGCTCGACGCGTCTTCAACGTACAAACATCAAAGAAAAGTCTTTGAGCCAACCAAAACACGATTCGAATGCCGAGGGCTCAGGCGATCATCCTCGTTCGAATCGTGTGTTGGTTGACTCGAAGACTTTTCTTCGATGTCTCAGCGACATCCCAAAAGGCCAAGCTCTAGCCAGCAGAGCCTGGATTTTTTGTGAAGCGTTTCTGTGGCGGCGCAACTCCTGCTGCCGCTCCAACAGGAAACAGTGGGAATGATGAAGTCGCTGTTATTCCAGTTGAACTTTCGGAGCGGACTGACAGTCACACTCCGCCAAACGCGGAAGCACCTGTTGTCAGCGAGCAGCCAGAACATGAAGACAAGCGCACAGTGACAAGTAGACATAGTACCGCTGCCTATGTAAAGCATACTTTGAGCGGTGAGAAATTGTTGGACTCGCATAAATTGCAGTTGATTCGCTCACATAACGGCAAATTTGAAGTTTCCAATGTAGATCTACAATGTTGCTTCGTGTACAGAAATACTGCTCTCGTGGTATGTGAGATTTACGGCTTCTTGACATTGGTTTTCAAAATGGCTGACCTGGGACAGTAGCATGATGTCAACCCCCACCCAGGGAGTCGTAAAATAAAGTATTTTACGACTCCCTGCCCCTACCCCATCCCTGCCCCCCCCCCCATCCCGGCCGCAATCCCCCCCCCCCCCCCCCACCAGCCAAATCCTGGACACTGCACACGCACTCACACACACACACACACACACACACACACACACACACACACACACACACACACACACACACATGGGTACATTCACCTACACACAGGCGCGCACATGCGCACACACATACACACACACACACTCACGCTTGTGCACACGCACACACACACACACACGCGCACACACACACACACACACACACACACCTACACATACATACACACACATTACATCAATACCCTACTTACTCCTAGTGTGTAGGAGCTTGTGAATGTATAACCAGGTGGTGACCATCTAACTTTCTGGACTCCAGTACTGTGGAGGAGATGAAGGACGTTGAACACCAACGCCCATATCTCATGTATCGCTCGTCCTTTCTCAGAAACTGCATCAGCAAATTTCTTCACAGTTTCTTGAAGATCTGGATCGTACAAACAGACACAACATACGAATGACGTTATCATCTCTTCACTATTGTTGGCACATGCACAGACACACACGTCATGAAATCATAGAGACGTCCCATATTTGGACAGTGGCAAGTAATGACATTTGTCGCCACAGAGTACAGCGTGGTACAGGTATCCTAGCAACCATCATTCACAAACAAACGTCACAATAACCGTACATACAGCTATATATGGTTGTCAGTGACTGTAGCTGAAAGAGGTGAAGACGATCAATGAACGACATCGAGGGGGTGTCTTCACAACACACTGCAACACATGCAATTTACGTTCTTCAACAAAATTACAGAAACGACCGACAAATGTTACACCTCATTGCTGCCACTGCCTACGACAACTCTCGACGAAAGATAACTGCTCCACACCTCAACAAACAAACAAACAATTTCGGTCACTGAATGGCCGTCACTTTGTGACACGAGACTTGGACAGAGATGAATGTTCACGACAAACGGCATTCAAAAGCAAAGGAGATGAACGACGGCAAAGCGTAGGTATTGGGAAGAAACCTGTTTTTGCTCACAGTCTAGGATGGGCCCCTTCCATCTCGCTTCCATCGATCACAAGAAACACTACGAACTACTCCCACTCGACTAACTAAATTGCTGGAAATATTTCAATTGAAACTTTACAGGACGAGGAAGGGCACTGCTGAAGTAAAACATCAACATGCAAATACTCTAGTCCAGTACCTATGGCTGAGCTTCAAAACCTCCTCCCTGATGTTCCTTGGATATGAACAAGACTACTAATGAACTGCAAGGAACGGACGAAAGTCTTGACGAGCAACCAGAAAGTATTCTGCTGCGCGACTGGAAAATGTGAGGGATCAACTGACTGAACCTTTGAACTTTGACCTCTCGTTTGCTAGCGCTCTGTCGATGTATGAAACATTACAGACAGCAGTAGACTGTTCATAGTCTGACACAAAATGTATTACCGTATTTCCACAAATAGTAGGCCGGTCTACTATTTTTTCAACCTCGTCCTAACCCGGCCTTATAATCGAGGACGGTCTTGCATTCGAGGACGGTCTTTTATTCTTTCAACCCAGTTTGACCCCCGGTCTTCTATTTCTCGCGACACAGTTTCACCCCCGTTATTCAATTTTCTTCTACACAGTTTGAGCACGGTCTTCTATTTTTCCCCACAGTTTGAGCACGGTCTTCTATTTTTAACACAAGAACAAAGACTCATTTAGTAGGCCCGGTCTTCTAATCGGAGACGGTCTTTTATTTTTTCAATCGCCCCCTGCCCCGGCCTTGTATACGAGGAAGGCGTTGTATACGAGGACGGCCTTTTATTTGCGGAAATACGGTACTGTGGATGACTGTAAATTATTGTAATCGGTACTGACTCTTTCTAGTGCAGTACAGTGTGCGCTAGCTACACAGCCTAGCCTACGTACATAAATGTAATTGTTACGTCATAGACAAACGTCGATTTGGTACAACAAGGACTCTAGCGAAGTCTCATGAGCTCAGACATCAGAGTCATTGCTGAATAGCATCTGTGTCTGTGCATAGCACTGGTGAGTAGATATACTGGGGACTAGACCAGAGACACCACACAACACTCTACAGACCCGAAACAAAATGCAAATTATAACTTTTGGAATCAACTATTATAATGAAGTGATCAGGACAGTGGCCTATGCAATGCACGGCCGGTCGAGATCATGACATGATCTGCTGACCCCAAACACGGTCATACTGTGATCAACCAAGCAATGATCAAGGGTACAGAAATCTCCGCTACCCAAACCAATCGAATACAAATGCGACTATGTCTACCTGGTCTAGCATACACTGTTCTGGTGGGCCTAAACTGAATCCTACGCCAGAGCGCTTTTATTTCCAAAAGAGTGGTAGAATCTGACACTCCGTGACTGCGTGTCATTGGATACTACTTGGAATAGTAGATATCTTTGTCGCTGCATTCTCTTGAATTCTCAATTATGAAAGTGACATAGATCTACCGTACACATCTCACATGCCTACTAGTGTGTGTTCAGACAATATCCAGTAGACTGTGGGAGAGAGAAAGAGCCACACATCCATTCAGATAAGATGTGATCTTTTCAACGCAGACGAAGGTCAAAACACCCCACACACAGTGACACAGACACTCAGTCGCACGCACTCACGAGCGCGCGCGCGCGTACGTACCTCGTTGCGATTTTGCTGCAGGCTGAGTTTGAGAGGCAGCGGCGGCGGCGGCAGGTTGTGTTGGTTGCGGGACGGTAGCAGAGGTAAGTCTGGTCACTTCGCGTCCGTCAGAGGACACAACAACATCTTTAGAATGGTACTTCGTATGAAATTTGGGTGAAGGCATCTTGGCAGTCAAATATTTTTGTTTCTTAGGAAAAGCAAATACTAGTAATCAGTAGTCAGTATGAATTGTACTGCAGAAAATCTCACAGAGAAAGAGGAGGAACGACAGGATCTAATGTATGTGATTGAACAAGCGCAGCGTCTCAGCGTCTTTATTCCAGGCATGCGCTTATGGTTGCTCTGACCTGGCATAACTTCATAAGCAGTCAGCTTGGACACTGCAACTGGTTGGTTGCTAGGAGCTACGTTGCTTATTGGTTGAATTTGAATCTGTCGTTCATTGAATTGTCTTTGACAACACGGTGTTGTGACCAGTGGTGACAGGCTTGTGCAGACCATGGACGGCTTGTACTAGTTGTAACTTACTTGTAGGACTAGACAGAGCAGGCTCTTTGATCGATTTGAGTAGAGCAGCAACCTGACAACTCACACATGATCTGAACATGTTGACATACACGATACAGACTGTGCGAAGCCCATCGATCCAGCCGCGGATCATAGGGGCACGTGATTCAAGGATCTTCCATCTCGCTATGTATTTGTACGTCTGTGAGTGTGAGTGTGGTGACACCAAGAATCTACATGCATAATCCTTGGAGAGTGCATGTCAAGTACTTGAGACGGGTTGCAATAATCTAGACCTCTAGCCATACTCGTACATAACAATAATTTCCTTTGGGTCAGGCGATAAGGAAAACTCGCATCACGTGGTGTAGTGCTCATGAGTCATGTCGGACCTACACAGATATGTACAAGGTTATTCTCGTTAGCCATGGTGCAATAATATTAGTACTCCTTGATCTTCATGGCGAGACCATGACAAAATACACCCAACAGTTTTCATTCATTTCAACTATCATGCCTTCTAATGCATTCTGAAAATGTCACAGCTGATGCTTACGCACACCCAATCCCTTGTACACCCGTTTTGGACAGATAAGATCCCAGCTCAAAGGTACATTGCAAACTCTGCTCCCTCATGACCCGTAAATGGGCCGTAATCCTAACAATGCCGTACCCTTACAGGGGCGTACGCCGCTCGCCTCCAGGAGTGGTTCCCATGCCAACTGATGCATCAACATTCCACACAATTGAAGTGCTGTTTTTCGTATCCCACAGAGTTTCTGCATATTCTCCTCAGACTGGGTGAAATTGACATCCACAAGCTGCTGGACGATGATGTCATTGTTACGCATTTATGATTTTAAAGGACAGAATTTTTCCCCGTTTTATGGATGTTTTGTTCAACATGACGATTGCATGCGGTCTTGAAAGCTGCCTAAGTTTCGAATCATCTGGAGCAAACATCACACAGGGCAAGCAGAAGCCACCATTGCATGCCTGTCAAAAGACTACCCAGGGTAACCCCTCTAACAAGGATAGTTGAAAGTGGCGCTGTTTGCCATCCGTCTGGACACGCACAGGAAACGAAATCCTTCGCCTTCGGTGGCGCACAATGATTGTCGATGACGGAAATCTTTTCCGTGTCCAGCAAATTTCGGGGGACTGGATTCCGCTGTGGACGTCGACTTTCAGAATATCCCGTCCAACACACTCCCATGTCATTGAAGTTAGTTTTGGATGATCCAGCAGCTTCCAACAACGGTCGCTCTACAGCTTCGCCGACGATTTCTTCCTCAACGCTGCTCGTTGGATGCAGACTTCGCTTGCAAGTCAGGTGCGTCTGCATTCTCATCTATCGCTTGACCTTCGCCACTAGCACTGGCTACACGCTTTGTCTGCAGCTCAAAAGAGCTCTGAATAGAGCGCTGGCCCTCTGGATGTCGGCGCTTCATTTTTTTTCTTTTCCGCAAAGCGAAAGCATTGTCAAAACACGACCATTACTTTGTCAAAACAAACTCCAAAGGAAAATTTGACTCTGAGATCGAGGAATCCGGCGATGTAACTGCAGTAGAGACTTTGTTGAACCCAGTTCAGTACGCTGTGTCCCAGCACTACTTTCACACCAGGGCTAGTCACCGTCCTCGATCGGACCGTCAGGCGGATGCCAGGCATGCACTTGCACTGTGAGCGCTGGGCCTGGATCAACAAATTCTCTGTACCCACATGGAATTTTTTTACTGGTTCCCGGGCATCCCGGGAACCGCCCTATGTACGCCCCTGCCTTACTCTCGGACGATCAAGAACAATGCACCCAAGAACGAGCAGATCAGAATTTTACCAGGCATATGATACCCGTCTGTACAAGGTGGCTCGGCCATCTACAAATTTCCACATGAGAATAAGAACGTTCTAGTCTACAACTCTCAACCGGTACTTCCTCGGCACCAGTACAGCTGCACTGTAAGGAGGGATGTCATCGGGTAGTAGGGTACCCGTGCTACCCATCATCGTAAGTATCGTAATAACAGCAGGAATACAGGTAGCAGTTGACATGTCACTGCTGTGGGTGGACGACAGAAATCAAACCTGCCCACAGCAGTCACAAGGCAAGCGCTGCTGCTAGAGACATGCCAAAGACCATGACCGATCTGAGTGGGCTCAGAATGCGCACTTTGGCATGCCTATAATAAAGACCATGACCGATCTGAGTGGGCTCAGCGCACTGTGGACAAGATGGAGCTCCGGAGGGGTCTCTCAGCCTGAGCTAGTGTTGCTCACGGCTGCAATGCACAGGGTTGTGAAACCAGGATAGGACAGAAGCGGACCAGTGCAGCATCATGACTTTGCACATCGTTATATTTATGCTGGAGATTGGCGCACCCACCGGGCTAGCATATTACAGCAGCCAAACGACTTGCGACCATACACGTATGTCTCGTCCTCGTACCGCACTAGTCACAGCGAGACCCTGGCCGCGGCCGATTATCAATGGCTCTTCTAGGGGAAACTAGGGGTTTCCCCCCACTGAATATGACTACAACTTGTAGGCTTCGCCCCGCGCGGGCTCGGCGCTCGCACATTCAGAGCGCGTTCGAAAAACATAATTTCGATTCCGAAACAATTAATTATTATTTCTTTAGCTGTCACTCAGACATGGCGAGACGCCGCGCATGTCGGCTGAAGAAGTGATCCAGTCCATCATGGACTCGGAAAGTGATGACTGGAGCTGCGATAGTGAAGGCGATGACTCAGATGCGGACATAGCCGTGCGCGATCGTGACGGAACAAATTTCGCGGACGTGTCCGCCGTGGTGGATGTCGTACCTACTGCCGTGGTCGTCTTGGACGGCCCTGGATATCGGAGATGTCGATGTCGAGCTTGAGCAGGGAGCAGCACAAGTTACGCCAGCGCAGGACGCAGACACGAACGCTGATCTGGCAGTGATCATGAGGAAATATTTTTTGATGCACAAACTTGTGTACATGGACCAGACAATTTTCCTGCAGCAAGTGACGATGCAGCTTGGACGAAAAGGAATGACAAACCAACTATTCCTGAATTCTCTGCACGGCCTGGAGTCCCAGTACAGCCAGCAGATGATGCCACAGCATACTGGTTTTTGAACTTATACTTTGTACATGTACTGTAATTCTGGCAGCTGCTCGTCACCGAAACGAACCGGTATACGGCGCAGTGCATAGCCCGTTCCATGGCCGGGCCATTTTCCAGCCTGCTTTCCTGCATGCCAGTGACAGGGGTAGAGATGAAGATATTTATTGCTCTGTACTTACTGAGTGAGTGGTCTGGTGTACAAGCCCTAAATGAACCTATTATTGGAGCTCTGACGCTACGATCGGCACACCTGGATTTCCGGCCTTCATGACGCACAACCATTTCCAACTCATTATGCAATGCCTCCCCTTCACAAACAATGAAGCCGATAGCCAGGATTGTCGTCTGATAAAGGTAAAGCCATTATTTGATTTACTTGTGGGCCGCTTCAAGCACGTGTACATACCTAAACACCAGATGTATGTGTTGATGAAGAACTGGTTCTGTTCTAGTGGTGTACTGGGGACCTGGGTATCCGCTGGTTTTGTTCTAGGGGTGTACTGGGTACCTGGGTACCCGCTGGTTTTGTTCTAGTGGTGTACTGGGTACCTGGGTACCCGCTGGTTTTGTTCTAGTGGTGTACTGGGTACCTGGGTACCCGCTGGTTTTGTTCTAGTGGTGTACTGGGTACCTGGGTATCCGCTCGATAGTCTCACGTACCGTTAGTAAAATGATACCCGTTTGGATTTCGATGATCCAGTCAGTACGGAACAACACTGCTGGGATCGCGCATTCCAGGCGGGAGTCAATTATTTACAACTCCACGCTGGATGTCTGCATTGTTGTTGCATTTTCGCATCTAGTAGATCTACCTCTCCAACTAACAGACACAAATCAATTTGAGAATCACAATGTGATATCAATATGCAACCTGTTTTGGTGAGATCTCAGTGCCCCGTGGCACAACCCTCGTAACAGACACAAGCTCAGAATTTCTCTTGTTGATTAGAAGGTGTTCTTTATTGATCTGTCCCTGTTCTCGCGAGTTGTGTGATTATAAGAAAAGGTTTACAAAGTGAGTCGTACGTGTAAGGAAAAGCGTAGTATGGTCCTCTTTACGGAGGTGACACAGTAGGTGCCCAAACGGGTAAAGCACAAACGAAAAGGGTGCTGCGAGTTAGTGCAGTCAAGCAGCAACATTCTCCCCCTTGGTAACAAACCGTGGGAGAGTTAACATAACTATCGCGTTATCCGAGTAGAAATATAGGTGGATGGTCCATGGACGCACAAAGCAAAAAAAAACCAGTGCAGCTAGCCGCAGCGCAGAAGTGCGGGAGGCATGAGACCTCTACGACCGCACGTCCAATACACAATTTTTCGCGGCAGGTGGACGAAAAACGCTACCAGATGCGGTCTTTGCGTGGACGACACGGACGACACCATCGCGGCCCGGATGGATGGCTGAAATGACACCTTTGAGCCAGAGACCCCGTGGTGTGTTATAGGCCGCGATGATGACAATGTCGTTTCGACGAGCTGCTTCGCTTGGCGGTTCCACTTTATGCGGCGAGCGAGAGTCGGTAGGTACTCCCGAACCCAACGGCGCCAGAACATATCCGCAAGGGCTTGCGCAACGCGCCATTGGCGCCGCAGCGAGACATCTCCTTCCTGCGCGATTCCTTGAAGTATGGCACATGAGGAGCCGATCAGGAAATGGTTTGGAGTCAAGGCCTCGTCGTCGGCGGCATCCAGAATGACATGTGTGAGAGGTCGACTGTTCACGAGTGCCTCTGCCTCTGCCAGTGCGATCAGGAGGGTCTCCTCCTTGGGGTGGCGCTCTTTAATGATGGCGTGAAGTACGGTCTTGATGGACCCAATGAGCCGCTCCCAGGCTCCGCCTATGTGGGGTGCCGGCGGCAGGTTGACCGACCATGTAATGCCATCATGAGAAAGCTGGTCCTGGATGTGAGCTTCATTCAGCTCACGAATGGCCTGGCAAAGCTCTTTGGCGGCGCCTTTGAAATTAGTTCCGTTGTGTGAGTGAATCACCAGTGGGCAGCCTCGCCTGCTGATGAATCGCCCAATGGCCATTAGCGTTGAGTGGGTGGACATGTCGTCCGCCCGCTCCACGTGAACGGCTCGGTTGGCAAGACAAGTGAAGAGAGCGCCGTACTGTTTCTCATGTCTGGGCCCAACTTCGCCTTGCCTCAGATAGTCCGAGCCGCCAAACCAGCGATCGTCCGGCTGCAAGCGCTGGGCAGAGATGCCTCTAGAGAGATCGTTGTCTGGGTTCTCTCTTGTTGGTACCCATTGCCACTGGTCTACTTTAGTTGTGTCCGTTATTTCCGAGATCCGCTGGGCCACAAATGGTTTGTATTGCCGTGCGTCCGAGAGTATCCACAGCAACACCGTTCTGGAGTCCGTCTAGAATATGACCCGTGGAATTGAGATACGCAGCTGCTCCCGGACGGTACAGGATAGTCGCTAGGCCAGGCCCGCGGCCTGGAGTTCCAGACGGGGTATCGAGGCCGGTTTCAGTGGAGCAATGCTTGCCTTCGCTGCGACTAGGGACACTGCCAGCTAAGTACCGTGGTTCGCTACTCTGAAGGACGCAGCGGCGCCGTATGCTTTCTCGCTTGCTTCTGCGATCACGTGCAGCTGGATGTCGGTAGCGACTGTAATCAACGGTGTGTAGCACCGTGGCACTTCTACGGTGGCGACCTGGTCTAGCTCTGCAGCCCAATCTGTACATCTCAGTGCAAGAGATGCAGGGAGTTCATCATCCCAGCCTTTGCCAGCTCTCCACATATCTTGGAGAAGCATGCATGCAATAATGGAGTGGCAAGACACCAGGCCGAGTGGGTCAAAGACTGACATTGTGTGTCGCAGGACGCTTCGCTTGGTGACTGGTGCCTTTGGATCTGGCTTAGTGCCGCAGGAGAAGCCAAGAGTGTCCTTCGCAGTGTCCCATCGGAGGCCCGGGGTCTTCTCAATGGGGAGGCTGTGGTTGTTGACGTTCACAATTCCTGGTGACCTCAGATCTGATGGAAGGCTCTCGACGACCGTCGGAGAGTTGCTCACCCAGTTACGGATCACAAACCCTCCCCCTCATGGACGTCCATCACCTTGCGGGTTAGTGCTACGGCTTCCTCGGTTGTTGGAGTGCTGTGGAAGTAGTCGTGGACATAGTGGCACTTCTCTATGGCTGTCACGGTTCGAGCCTCTACGGAAGCCAAGTCGTGCGCGTTGATGTTCTTCGAAAACTGGGCGGAGGTTGGTGAGCAGACTGCACCGAATATCATGACGTCCATCTGGTACACATAAGCTGGTCTCCTTGCATCATACAGTCTCCTTGCATCATACAGTCGGAAGTTGTACAGAACTTGTGTGATCGGCGTCAGGAGGTCGGGGCCGGTGAGGAGGAAGTCGTTTAGAGACTTTGCATGCGACTTTGCTGTGGCGTCAAACACCAGCCGCACCTTGCCTTTCTCTTTGTTGTACACAGCAAAGTGTGGCAGGTACCATGTCCGCTCTGGCTGGTGGGTGGTCTCCTCAGGTGACAGCTTCCGGGCATACCCCTGTTCCAAATAGCTATCGATCTTGCTCTGGTAGCCTTTTGCGAGTGTGTCATCCTTCCGCATGCGCCTCACCAGCTGCTCGAGATGCTAGGCGGCCGTTGCCTTGTTCCGTGGAAGGGTGATGTCATCCTCACGCCAGAGTAGCCCCGTTGGCCACCGGCGTCCGGTGCATGTGGCGAGAGTATCTAGCCACTAGAGTGTGCGGTCGTCAGCCTTGCTGCGAATTTTCGCATGCTTGACCTCAGAGGGTCGAGGGCGAACGACTGCGTGACCAGGTCTCAGACGTCGCTGTCGAGACCCCAGGTGGACAAAAGCACGCCACCGTTGTGGAGTGACTGGATGAGGCGGAGCATTGCCGGCGGAACACCAAGCTTCTGGAGAACCTGCCACAGCTCTGCACACAGTGTACTGTCATACGCCTTACTCAGATCGTCGAAGAGGACAAATGCATCTGAATCATGCTCCAACGTCTTCTCCATCAACTGCCGTGCAACGCACACCATATCGACGCACCCACGGCCCTTTCTGGAGCCGCACTGAGAGTCTGGCAACTCATCTTCAGCGATAGCTTTCAGGCGGTCCTGCAGAATAGGGGCAAGCAGCTTGCCTATTGCCTCCAACAGACTGATGCCGCGTCAATTATCACAGTGGTGTAGATCTCCCTTCTTGCAGATGGGCACAACCACTGCATCACACCAATCATCGACTACAGTGCCTTCGTGCAGGGATTTACGCATGATGGTAAGGATGCGACTGTGTAGGTCTTTACCAATATGTAGGACCATGTCCGGTAGAATGCCCGACTGACCGCCTGCTTTACCCGCTTTCATGATCTGCAGTGCAGCCTCTAGCTCAGCAACACTGGGTGGCTGATCCAGACCAGGAATAACAGGGCGGTCCGCTATCATATCAACCACGGCTGCGTCGGGTTTCGCCACCGGGCGAGGCCTGCGGCAAAATTGACGATCAAGTAGAAGCTTGCTGCGAACCATTGTGGTGGCCTCACACACACACTTACGCGCACACACACACACACACACACACACACACACACACGCGCAGACCATGTACCATGTATATGCCCGTTGCAAGAGAATCACGCAAATCTGCAAATGCACTGGATGTGCCCCCCCCCCCCCCAGATTTTTTCTTTACAGCAACGATAGCGGATCTGATTCTGATTGAAACAGATCAAGACAAGCGCCAGATAACTGTCTAATCCACACAACTGGCAAAGCTATGTGAATCGACCACCCCAATCCACACCTGGTCTCCACCACACGGAGTACATCAGAATAGGACGGCCAAGACAGTTACCTATGCACACCTTACACTTGCTGGGGTAACCAGTATAGAAAGCACGCACACGCACACACACGCACACACACATACACACACACACACCTTGACCTTGACCTTTGATGCCCCATCTCCAGTGGAGATGATAGGCTACTGAGTTGGGCAGTACTTGATGTGACGCTTCAAATCGCCACTTCTCCTAAACGCTCTGCCGCATGCGCAATGAAAGTCCTTCGGTGCCGGGGGAGGAAGACGATGTTGATGAACCCGCCTGCGCCATTCCGGGCGATCTTGTGCGAGCCGATACCACTCGGACTCCGGAATATCCAGCGAGCGCAGATCACCGACAATCGTGTCTCGCCAACGCTTCTTTGGCCCATGCCGTGGTCTGGTTGCTTCGAGCTCACCAAACAACACTTGTTGAGGAATCCGGGCCGCGTCCATACGGGCAACATGACCCAGCCAACGCAGACGGTACTCACGCAGGAGAGCGCCAATGTCCTCAGGAAGACGCACTCTCTGGGCTAGATCAGCAGTATTAAGATGACGGGAGTGCTGATCGCTCCTTGAGACTCCCAAGATGGAACGGACGCATGAGCGATGAAACAGATTCAGGCGATTCATCTGCCGGGCCTTCATGGGCCAAGTCTCTGCTCCATAAAAGAGGGTAGGGAGGACAATGGCCTTGTAGACAAGACGCTTAGACTTAATGGATAGGCCGCTACACCCGAAGATTGGCTTTTGGAGAGCGCCAAAAGCACGAGAGGCCTTGGCAAGACGGGAGGTGAGCTCCTTGTCCAGAGCACCGTCTGCACTCAGGACACTGCCAAGATAGGTAAAGCTGTCCACAACCTCCACGCTTCCTCCATCCTGAAGATCAATGGAAGGTGGCGGGTGAGAGCAGTTCACCGCCATGGCCTTGGTCTTCTGGACGCTCACAGGTAGACCCCAACCCGAAGCACAGGACACAAACTCGTTTGTCATCGTCTCCAGGTGGCTCAAAGAGGTGGTGTAGAGAGCCGCATCATCAGCAAACTGGGACTCTGTGACGTCAGTGGAGGCCAGTCGAGACTTGGCGGTCCGATCCCCAACAAGCTTCCTGCCGACACGGTAGCGGACTCGTACACCCGGGACAGAAGACTGGCGATGCCACGAAGAGACCACTGCAGAGAAATACAGATTAAAGAGCGTAGGCGCCAGTGTGCAGCCCTGACGCAAGCCATTCCGGACGTTGATGTTGTCCGTGACGACGTTAGGGAGCCAAACACGCGCCTCCATGCCTTCATGGAGCGACTGGACAAGGCCAAGCAGCTTCGGAGGAATGCCCAGATTGCGGAGCACAAGCCACAAAGCAGACCGCAGAATTGAATCATAGGCCTTGCGCAGATCGACGAAAAGCACATATAGCTCAGAATCGTGCTCCACTGCCTTCTCCATCAGTTGTCTTGCGGTGAATACCATGTCACTGCAGCCACGGCCCCTGCGGAATCCGCACTGGGAATCCGGCAGAACATCCTCTGCCACCGCCTGCAGGCGACCCTGAAGAACACGAGCAAAGACCTTGCCGACCACATCCAGGAGGCTGATCCCACGCCAGTTACCGCAGGACCGTAAGTCACCTTTCTTGGGGATAGGGACGATCTCTGCGTTTCGCCAGTCAGACACGGCAGAACCGCAGGTCCATACCTCATTGATCACATTGTGGACGCGCTCATGCAAGGCCTCGCCACCAGCAAGAATCATCTCCGGGACAATTCCAGACTGTCCACCCGCAGTGCCTGGGTGTAGCTTCCTGATCGCCGATACCACTTCCTCAAAAGAGGGTGGGTCGTCAAGACTTTGCCTGATGCCAAGCACTGGCATGGATTCAATGACTTCCGCATCAAACACACTCTGAACATTAAGGACACGATCAAAGTGGCGATGCCAACAAGCTCCCAAACTCTCTGGACCGTCTGTCAAGTTGCCATTCTCATCCCGAACGCTGGATGTCACCACTGACTGTCGGCCAGTGTGCATTCCCCGCAACTTCTTGATACACTTCCAGCGGACAGAGCCGTCCCTCTGGGCGGCCTCAGCTTCATCCGTAATTGCGCTGATCCACGCCTCCTTAGCTAACCGAACAGCCTTGCCCACAGCTCGCTGGGCAGATCTCAAGGCCTTACGAGACGATGGCGTGCCACAAGAAACATAGTCTGCGTTGGCTTGTCGCTTGACGGCAATGAGCGGCTCCAGGGTGTCCTTACTGGACAAGAACCAGTCCGGCTGAGTCTGTCGCCCATGTCCGAGCACGTCACCGGCCACAGTGCCCATGTCGTTCCTCAGCGACTCCCATTGTTCCTCTGCTGTGCCAGCGCCGGGAGCAGCAGTGCAAACAGATTCAATCCTCTGCTGATATTTCACGAGCGTATCACGGTCGCGAAGACGATGCACAGCAAAAGGCCTCCTCCTTGAAGATGCAGAGCGACGCACACACCAGTCCACGTTCAACTTTCCACGAACCAGGAAATGATCCGTCCAACAACAGGCTCCACGGAGAACGCCAACATCAAAGCAGAGATGTCGCTGATCTGCGCGCATCATAACAAAGTCGATGGCATGTGCTTGACGGGTAGCAGGATGTGTCCAGGTGCCTCTACGTGACTCTTTCTTCCGGAACCATGTGTTCATGATTGACAGATTATTTGCAGCACAAAACATCAACAAATCCTCACCAGCTCCATTACACGCGCCCAAACCAAACTGACCAACAGCAGAGCCCCAAA
>NC_088644.1:48254858-48342358 GCF_964019385.1 Sycon ciliatum
TGTATGCATGCATAGTCTATATCATGCTATCATACATGTACATGTACTTCAACATACATGTACCTCTAAGTACAATGCTACACACGTCATTAGTTCTGTGAACAGCCGTACAGCAATAAGTCAAGGTGTAAATAATACACAGATCCACACACTCCAGTAGACCTGGCATCTTTCTCACCCCAGCTCTTGAGTTACAAAAATTAAGCGAAACACGGCGCAAAACTATTGATTGGCAATTACAACTATTCATGAGAAATGTATGTAGTACTGTATGTTTTCATATAGTTATTATTACATAAAAGTAGAAATTTTCGGTGTGCAATATTTTCGGAGTTCGCCAAAATCGGAGGTTCGGTGGAGGGAATTTTTCGCTAAAACGCGTTTTCCAGGTAAGTGTACTAGTACGACATGTATACAGAATCGGTTCTACCGAAAATTACGGTGCGTTTTATTTTCGGTCAAATTTGTCGGCACCGAAGTTACCGCAAAATAAAACACATCACCGAAAAAATCTGCTTTAACAGTACACAGTAAAGGTGGTGTAGTGGTTATGAACAGTGTTTAGTCGTCACGTGTCCTGATAAGACTAGTGGTTATGAACAGTGTTTAGTCATAACGTGTCCTGATAAGACTAGTGGTTATGAACAGTGTTTAGTCATCACGTGACCTGATAAGACTAGTGGTTATGAACAGTGTTTAGTCATCACGTGACCTGATAAGACTAGTGATTATGAACAGTGTTTAGTCGTAACGTGTCCTGATAAGACTAGTGGTTATGAACAGTGTTTAGTCATAACGTGTCCTGATAAGACTAGTGGTTATGAACAGTGTTTAGTCGTAACGTGTCCTGATAAGACTAGTGGTTATGAACAGTGTTTAGTCGTAACGTGTCCTGATAAGACTAGTGGTTATGAACAGTGTTTAGTCGTAACGTGTCCTGATAAGACTAGTGGTTATGAACAGTGTTTAGTCATAACGTGTCCTGATAAGACTAGTGGTTATGAACAGTGTTTAGTCGTAACGTGTCCTGATAAGACTAGTGGTTATGAACAGTGTTTAGTCATAACGTGTCCTGATAAGACTAGTGGTTATGAACAGTGTTTAGTCGTAACGTGTCCTGATAAGACTAGTGGTTATGAACAGTGTTTAGTCGTAACGTGTCCTGATAAGACCAGTGGTTATGAACAGTGTTTAGTTGTAACGTGTCCTGATAAGACTAGTGGTTATGAACAGTGTTTAGTCGTAACGTGTCCTGATAAGACTAGTGGTTATGAACAGTATTTAGTCGTAATGTGTCCTGATAAGACTAGTGGTTATGAACAGTGTTTAGTCATAACGTGTCCTGATAAGACTAGTGGTTATGAACAGTGTTTAGTCGTAACGTGTCCTGATAAGACTAGTGGTTATGAACAGTGTTTAGTCGTAACGTGTCCTGATAAGACTAGTGGTTATGAACAGTGTTTAGTCATAACGTGTCCTGATAAGACTAGTGGTTACGAACAGTGTTTAGTCGTAACGTGTCCTGATAAGACTAGTGGTTATGAACAGTGTTTAGTCATAACGTGTCCTGATAAGACTAGTGGTTATGAACAGTGTTTAGTCGTAAGGTGTCCTGATAAGACTAGTGGTTATGAACAGTGTTTAGTCATAACGTGTCCTGATAAGACTAGTGGTTATGAACAGTGTTTAGTCGTAACGTGTCCTGATAAGACTAGTGGTAATGAACAGTGTTTAGTCGTAACGTGTCCTGATAAGACCAGTGGTTATGAACAGTGTTTAGTCGTAACGTGTCCTGATAAGACTAGTGGTTATGAACAGTGTTTAGTCATAACGTGTCCTGATAAGACTAGTGGTTATGAACAGTGTTTAGTTGTAACGTGTCCTGATAAGACTAGTGGTTATGAACAGTATTTAGTCGTAATGTGTCCTGATAAGACTAGTGGTTATGAACAGTGTTTAGTCATAACGTGTCCTGATAAGACTAGTGGTTATGAACAGTGTTTGGTCGTAACGTGTCCTGATAAGACTAGTGGTTATGAACAGTGTTTAGTCGTAACGTGTCCTGATAAGACTAGTGGTTATGAACAATGTTTAGTCATAACGTGTCCTGATAAGACTAGTGGTTATGAACAGTGTTTAGTCGTAACGTGTCCTGATAAGACTAGTGGTTATGAACAGTGTTTAGTCGTAACATGTCCTGATAAGACTAGTGGTTATGAACAGTGTTTAGTCGTAACGTGTCCTGATAAGACTAGTGGTTATGAACAGTGTTTAGTCGTAACGTGTCCTGATAAGACTAGTGGTTATGAACAGTGTTTAGTCGTAACGTGTCCTGATAAGACTAGTGTTTATGAACAGTGTTTAGTCATAACGTGTCCTGATAACACTAGTGGTTATGAACAGTGTTTAGTCGTAACGTGTCCTGATAAGACTAGTGGTTATGAATAGTGTTTAGTCATAACGTGACCTGATAAGACTAGTGGTTATGAACAGTGTTTAGTCATCACGTGTCCTGATAAGACTAGTGGTTATGAACCGTGTTTACTCGTAACGTGTCCTGATAAGACTAGTGGTTATGAACAGTGTTTAGTCGTAACGTGTCCTGATAAGACTAGTGGTTATGAACAGTGTTTAGTCGTAACGTGTCCTGATAAGACTAGCGGTTATGTACAGTGTTTAGTCGTAACGTGTCCTGATAAGACTAGTGGTTATGAACAGTGTTTAGTCGTAACGTGTCCTGATAAGACTAGTGGTTATGAACAGTGTTTAGTCGTAACGTGTCCTGATAAGACTAGTGGTTATGAACAGTGTTTAGTCGTCACGTGTCCTGATAAGACTAGTGGTTATGAACAGTGTTTAGTCGTAACGTGTCCTGATAAGACTAGTGGTTATGAACAGTGTTTAGTTGTAACGTGTCCTGATAAGACTAGTGGTTATGAACAGTGTTTAGTCGTAACGTGTCCTGATAAGACTAGTGGTTATGAACAATGTTTAGTCGTAACGTGTCCTGATAAGACTAGTGGTTATGAACAGTGTTTAGTCGCAACGTGTCCTGATAAGACTAGTGGTTATGAACAGTGTTTAGTCGTAACGTGTCCTGATATGACTAGTGGTTATGAACAGTGTTTAGTCGTAACGTGTCCTTATAAGACTAGTGGTTATGAACAGTGTTTAGTCGTAACGTGTCCTGATAAGACTAGTGGTTATGAACAGTGTTTAGTCATAACGTGTCCTGATAAGACTAGTGGTTATGAACAGTGTTTAGTCGTAACGTGTCCTGATAAGACTAGTGGTTATGAACAGTGTTTAGTCATAACGTGTCCTGATAAGACTAGTGGTTATGAACAGTGTTTAATCGTAACGTGTCCTGATAAGACTAGTGGTTATGAACAGTGTTTAGTCGTAACGTGTCCTGATAAGACCAGTGGTTATGAACAGTGTTTAGTTGTAACGTGTCCTGATAAGACTAGTGGTTATGAACAGTATTTAGTCGTAATGTGTCCTGATAAGACTAGTGGTTATGAACAGTGTTTAGTCATAACGTGTCCCGATAAGACTAGTGGTTATGAACAGTGTTTAGTCGTAACGTGTCCTGATAAGACTATTGGTTATGAACAGTGTTTAGTCGTAACGTGTCCTGATAAGACTAGTGGTTATGAACAGTGTTCAGTCGTAACGTGTCCTGATAAGACTAGTGGTTATGAACAGTGTTTAGTCATAACGTGTCCTGATAAGACTAGTGGGTATGAACAGTGTTTAGTCGTAACGTGTCCTGATAAGACTTGTGGTTATGAACAGTGTTTAATCATAACGTGTCCTGATAAGACTAGTGGTTATGAACAGTGTTTAGTCGTAACGTGTCCTGATAAGACTAGTGGTTATGAACAGTGTTTAGTCGTAACGTGTCCTGATAAGACTAGTGGTTATGAACAGTGTTTAGTCGTAACGTGTCCTGATAAGACTAGTGGTTATGAACAGTGTTTAGTCGTAACGTGTCCTGATAAGACTAGTGGTTATGAACAGTGTTTAGTCGTAACGTGTCCTGATAAGACTAGTGGTTATGAAAAGTGTTAAGTCGTAACGTGTCCTGATAAGACTAGTGGTTATGAACAGTGTTTAGTCGTAACGTGTCCTGATAAGACTAGTGGTTATGAACAGTGTTTAGTCGTAACGTGTCCTGATAAGACTAGTGGTTATGAACAGTGTTTAGTCGTAACGTGTCCTGATAAGACTAGTGGTTATGAACAGTGTTTAGTCGTAACGTGTCCTGATAAGACTAGTGGTTATGAACAGTGTTTAGTCATAACGTGTCCTGATAAGACTAGTGGTTACGAACAGTGTTTAGTCGTAACGTGTCCTGATAAGACTAGTGGTTATGAACAGTGTTTAGTCATAACGTGTCCTGATAAGACTAGTGGTTATGAACAGTGTTTAGTCGTAAGGTGTCCTGATAAGACTAGTGGTTATGAACAGTGTTTAGTCATAACGTGTCCTGATAAGACTAGTGGTTATGAACAGTGTTTAGTCGTAACGTGTCCTGATAAGACTAGTGGTAATGAACAGTGTTTAGTCGTAACGTGTCCTGATAAGACCAGTGGTTATGAACAGTGTTTAGTCGTAACGTGTCCTGATAAGACTAGTGGTTATGAACAGTGTTTAGTCATAACGTGTCCTGATAAGACTAGTGGTTATGAACAGTGTTTAGTTGTAACGTGTCCTGATAAGACTAGTGGTTATGAACAGTATTTAGTCGTAATGTGTCCTGATAAGACTAGTGGTTATGAACAGTGTTTAGTCATAACGTGTCCTGATAAGACTAGTGGTTATGAACAGTGTTTGGTCGTAACGTGTCCTGATAAGACTAGTGGTTATGAACAGTGTTTAGTCGTAACGTGTCCTGATAAGACTAGTGGTTATGAACAATGTTTAGTCATAACGTGTCCTGATAAGACTAGTGGTTATGAACAGTGTTTAGTCGTAACGTGTCCTGATAAGACTAGTGGTTATGAACAGTGTTTAGTCGTAACATGTCCTGATAAGACTAGTGGTTATGAACAGTGTTTAGTCGTAACGTGTCCTGATAAGACTAGTGGTTATGAACAGTGTTTAGTCGTAACGTGTCCTGATAAGACTAGTGGTTATGAACAGTGTTTAGTCGTAACGTGTCCTGATAAGACTAGTGTTTATGAACAGTGTTTAGTCATAACGTGTCCTGATAACACTAGTGGTTATGAACAGTGTTTAGTCGTAACGTGTCCTGATAAGACTAGTGGTTATGAATAGTGTTTAGTCATAACGTGACCTGATAAGACTAGTGGTTATGAACAGTGTTTAGTCATCACGTGTCCTGATAAGACTAGTGGTTATGAACCGTGTTTACTCGTAACGTGTCCTGATAAGACTAGTGGTTATGAACAGTGTTTAGTCGTAACGTGTCCTGATAAGACTAGTGGTTATGAACAGTGTTTAGTCGTAACGTGTCCTGATAAGACTAGCGGTTATGTACAGTGTTTAGTCGTAACGTGTCCTGATAAGACTAGTGGTTATGAACAGTGTTTAGTCGTAACGTGTCCTGATAAGACTAGTGGTTATGAACAGTGTTTAGTCGTAACGTGTCCTGATAAGACTAGTGGTTATGAACAGTGTTTAGTCGTCACGTGTCCTGATAAGACTAGTGGTTATGAACAGTGTTTAGTCGTAACGTGTCCTGATAAGACTAGTGGTTATGAACAGTGTTTAGTTGTAACGTGTCCTGATAAGACTAGTGGTTATGAACAGTGTTTAGTCGTAACGTGTCCTGATAAGACTAGTGGTTATGAACAATGTTTAGTCGTAACGTGTCCTGATAAGACTAGTGGTTATGAACAGTGTTTAGTCGCAACGTGTCCTGATAAGACTAGTGGTTATGAACAGTGTTTAGTCGTAACGTGTCCTGATATGACTAGTGGTTATGAACAGTGTTTAGTCGTAACGTGTCCTTATAAGACTAGTGGTTATGAACAGTGTTTAGTCGTAACGTGTCCTGATAAGACTAGTGGTTATGAACAGTGTTTAGTCATAACGTGTCCTGATAAGACTAGTGGTTATGAACAGTGTTTAGTCGTAACGTGTCCTGATAAGACTAGTGGTTATGAACAGTGTTTAGTCATAACGTGTCCTGATAAGACTAGTGGTTATGAACAGTGTTTAATCGTAACGTGTCCTGATAAGACTAGTGGTTATGAACAGTGTTTAGTCGTAACGTGTCCTGATAAGACCAGTGGTTATGAACAGTGTTTAGTTGTAACGTGTCCTGATAAGACTAGTGGTTATGAACAGTATTTAGTCGTAATGTGTCCTGATAAGACTAGTGGTTATGAACAGTGTTTAGTCATAACGTGTCCCGATAAGACTAGTGGTTATGAACAGTGTTTAGTCGTAACGTGTCCTGATAAGACTATTGGTTATGAACAGTGTTTAGTCGTAACGTGTCCTGATAAGACTAGTGGTTATGAACAGTGTTCAGTCGTAACGTGTCCTGATAAGACTAGTGGTTATGAACAGTGTTTAGTCATAACGTGTCCTGATAAGACTAGTGGGTATGAACAGTGTTTAGTCGTAACGTGTCCTGATAAGACTTGTGGTTATGAACAGTGTTTAATCATAACGTGTCCTGATAAGACTAGTGGTTATGAACAGTGTTTAGTCGTAACGTGTCCTGATAAGACTAGTGGTTATGAACAGTGTTTAGTCGTAACGTGTCCTGATAAGACTAGTGGTTATGAACAGTGTTTAGTCGTAACGTGTCCTGATAAGACTAGTGGTTATGAACAGTGTTTAGTCGTAACGTGTCCTGATAAGACTAGTGGTTATGAACAGTGTTTAGTCGTAACGTGTCCTGATAAGACTAGTGGTTATGAAAAGTGTTAAGTCGTAACGTGTCCTGATAAGACTAGTGGTTATGAACAGTGTTTAGTCGTAACGTGTCCTGATAAGACTAGTGGTTATGAACAGTGTTTAGTCGTAACGTGTCCTGATAAGACTAGTGGTTATGAACAGTGTTTAGTCGTAACGTGTCCTGATAAGACTAGTGGTTATGAACAGTGTTTAGTCGTAACGTGTCCTGATAAGACTAGTGGTAATGAACAGTGTTTAGTCGTAACGTGTCCTGATAAGACTAGTGGTTATGACCAGTGTTTAGTCATAACGTGTCCTGATAAGACTAGTGGTTATGAACAGTGTTTAGTCGTAACGTGTCCTGATAAGACTAGTGGTTATGAACAGTGTTTAGTCGTAACGTGTCCTGATAAGACCAGTGGTTATGAACAGTGTTTAGTTGTAACGTGCCCTGATAAGACTAGTGGTTATGAACAGTATTTAGTCGTAATGTGTCCTGATAAGACTAGTGGTTATGAACAGTGTTTAGTCGTCACGTGTCCTGATAAGACTAGTGGTTATGAACAGTGTTTAGTCGTAACGTGTCCTGATAAGACTAGTGGTTATGAACAGTGTTTAGTCGTAACGTGTCCTGATAAGACTAGTGGTTATGAACAGTGTTTAGTCGTAACGTGTCCTGATAAGACTAGTGGTTATGAACAGTGTTTAGTCATAACGTGTCCTGATAAGACTAGTGGGTATGAAACGTGTTTAGTCTTAACGTGTCCTGATAAGACTAGTGGTTATAAACAGTGTTTAGTCATAACGTGTCCTGATAAGACTAGTGGTTATGAACAGTGTTTAGTCGTAACGTGTCCTGATAAGACCAGTGGTAATGAACAGTGTTTAGTCGTAACGTGTCCTGATAAGACTAGTGGTTATGAACAGTGTTTAGTTGTAACGTGTCCTGATAAGACTAGTGGTTATGAACAGTATTTAGTCGTAATGTGTCCTGATAAGACTAGTGGTTATGAACAGTGTTTAGTCATAACGTGTCCTGATAAGACTAGTGGTTATGAACAGTGTTTTGTCGTAACGTGTCCTGATAAGACTAGTGGTTATGAACAGTGTTTAGTCGTAACGTGTCCTGATAAGACTAGTGGTTATGAACAGTGTTTAGTCATAACGTGTCCTGATAAGACTAGTGGTTATGAACAGTGTTTAGTCGTAATGTGTCCTGATAAGACTAGTGGTTATGAACAGTGTTTAGTCGTAACATGTCCTGATAAGACTAGTGGTTATGAACAGTGTTCAGTCGTAACGTGTCCTGATAAGACTAGTGGTTATGAACTGTGTTTAGTCGTAACGTGTCCTGATAAGACTAGTGGTTATGAACAGTGTTTAGTCATAACGTGTCCTGATAAGACTAGTGGTTATGAACAGTGTTTAGTCGTAACGTGTCCTGATAAGACTAGTGGTTATGAACAGTGTTTAGTCATAACGTGTCCTGATAAGACTAGTGGTTATGACCAGTGTTTAGTCATAACGTGTCCTGATAAGACTAGTGGTTATGAACAGTGTTTAGTCGTAACGTGTCCTGATAAGACTAGTGGTTATGAACAGTGTTTAGTCGTAACGTGTCCTGATAAGACCAGTGGTTATGAACAGTGTTTAATTGTAACGTGTCCTGATAAGACTAGTGGTTATGAACAGTATTTAGTCGTAATGTGTCCTGATAAGACTAGTGGTTATGAACAGTGTTTAGTCGTAACGTGTCCTGATAAGACTAGTGGTTATGAACAGTGTTTAGTCGTTACGTGTCCTGATAAGACTAGTGGTTATGAACAGTGTTTAGTCGTAACGTGTCCTGATAGGACAAGGGGTTATGAACAGTGTTTAGTTGTAACGTGTCCTGATAAGACTAGTGGTTATGAACAGTGTTTAGTCGTACCGTGTCCTGATAAGACTAGTGGTTATGAACAATGTTTAGTCGTAACGTGTCCTGATAAGACTAGTGGTTATGAACAGTGTTTAGTCGCAACGTGTCCTGATAAGACTAGTGGTTATGAACAGTGTTTAGTCGTAACGTGTCCTGATATGACTAGTGGTTATGAACAGTGTTTAGTCGTAACGTGTCCTGATAAGACTAGTGGTTATGAACAGTGTTTAGTCGTAACGTGTCCTGATAAGACTAGTGGTTAAGAACAGTGTTTAGTCATAACGTGTCCTGATAAGACTAGTGGTTATGAACAGTGTTTAGTCGTAACGTGTCCTGATAAGACTAGTGGTTATGAACAGTGTTTAGTCATAACGTGTCCTGATAAGACTAGTGGTTATAAACAGTGTTTAGTCGAAACGTGTCCTGATAAGACTAGTGGTTATGAACAGTGTTTAGTCGTAACGTGTCCTGATAAGACCAGTGGTTATGAACAGTGTTTAGTTGTAACGTGTCCTGATAAGACTAATGGTTATGAACAGTATTTAGTCGTAATGTGTCCTGATAAGACTAGTGGTTATGAACAGTGTTTAGTCATAACGTGTCCTGATAAGACTAGTGGTTATGAACAGTGTTTAGTCGTAACGTGTCCTGATAAGACTATTGGTTATGAACAGTGTTTAGTCGTAACGTGTCCTGATAAGACTAGTGGTTATGAACAGTGTTTAGTCGTAACGTGTCCTGATAAGACTAGTGGTTATGAACAGTGTTTAGTCATAACGTGTCCTGATAAGACTAGTGGTTATGAACAATGTTTAGTCGTAATGTGTCCTGATAAGGCTAGTGGTTATGAACAGTGTTTAGTCGTAACATGTCCTGATAAGACTAGTGGTTATGAACAGTGTTTAGTCGTAACGTGTCCTGATAAGACTAGTGGTTATGAACAGTGTTTAGTCATAACGTGTCCTGATAAGACTAGTGGGTATGAAACGTGTTTAGTCTTAACGTGTCCTGATAAGACTAGTGGTTATAAGCAGTGTTTAGTCATAACGTGTCCTGATAAGACTAGTGGTTATGAACAGTGTTTAGTCGTAACGTGTCCTGATAAGACCAGTGGTAATGAACAGTGTTTAGTCGTAACGTGTCCTGATAAGACTAGTGGTTATGAACAGTGTTTAGTTGTAACGTGTCCTGATAAGACTAGTGGTTATGAACAGTATTTAGTCGTAATGTGTCCTGATAAGACTAGTGGTTATGAACAGTGTTTAGTCATAACGTGTCCTGATAAGACTAGTGGTTATGAACAGTGTTTTGTCGTAACGTGTCCTGATAAGACTAGTGGTTATGAACAGTGTTTAGTCGTAACGTGTCCTGATAAGACTAGTGGTTATGAACAGTGTTTAGTCATAACGTGTCCTGATAAGACTAGTGGTTATGAACAGTGTTTAGTCGTAATGTGTCCTGATAAGACTAGTGGTTATGAACAGTGTTTAGTCGTAACATGTCCTGATAAGACTAGTGGTTATGAACAGTGTTCAGTCGTAACGTGTCCTGATAAGACTAGTGGTTATGAACTGTGTTTAGTCGTAACGTGTCCTGATAAGACTAGTGGTTATGAACAGTGTTTAGTCATAACGTGTCCTGATAAGACTAGTGGTTATGAACAGTGTTTAGTCGTAACGTGTCCTGATAAGACTAGTGGTTATGAACAGTGTTTAGTCATAACGTGTCCTGATAAGACTAGTGGTTATGACCAGTGTTTAGTCATAACGTGTCCTGATAAGACTAGTGGTTATGAACAGTGTTTAGTCGTAACGTGTCCTGATAAGACTAGTGGTTATGAACAGTGTTTAGTCGTAACGTGTCCTGATAAGACCAGTGGTTATGAACAGTGTTTTGTTGTAACGTGTCCTGATAAGACTAGTGGTTATGAACAGTATTTAGTCGTAATGTGTCCTGATAAGACTAGTGGTTATGAACAGTGTTTAGTCGTAACGTGTCCTGATAAGACTAGTGGTTATGAACAGTGTTTAGTCGTTACGTGTCCTGATAAGACTAGTGGTTATGAACAGTGTTTAGTCGTAACGTGTCCTGATAGGACAAGGGGTTATGAACAGTGTTTAGTTGTAACGTGTCCTGATAAGACTAGTGGTTATGAACAGTGTTTAGTCGTACCGTGTCCTGATAAGACTAGTGGTTATGAACAATGTTTAGTCGTAACGTGTCCTGATAAGACTAGTGGTTATGAACAGTGTTTAGTCGCAACGTGTCCTGATAAGACTAGTGGTTATGAACAGTGTTTAGTCGTAACGTGTCCTGATATGACTAGTGGTTATGAACAGTGTTTGGTCGTAACGTGTCCTGATAAGACTAGTGGTTATGAACAGTGTTTAGTCGTAACGTGTCCTGATAAGACTAGTGGTTAAGAACAGTGTTTAGTCATAACGTGTCCTGATAAGACTAGTGGTTATGAACAGTGTTTAGTCGTAACGTGTCCTGATAAGACTAGTGGTTATGAACAGTGTTTAGTCATAACGTGTCCTGATAAGACTAGTGGTTATAAACAGTGTTTAGTCGAAACGTGTCCTGATAAGACTAGTGGTTATGAACAGTGTTTAGTCGTAACGTGTCCTGATAAGACCAGTGGTTATGAACAGTGTTTAGTTGTAACGTGTCCTGATAAGACTAATGGTTATGAACAGTATTTAGTCGTAATGTGTCCTGATAAGACTAGTGGTTATGAACAGTGTTTAGTCATAACGTGTCCTGATAAGACTAGTGGTTATGAACAGTGTTTAGTCGTAACGTGTCCTGATAAGACTATTGGTTATGAACAGTGTTTAGTCGTAACGTGTCCTGATAAGACTAGTGGTTATGAACAGTGTTTAGTCGTAACGTGTCCTGATAAGACTAGTGGTTATGAACAGTGTTTAGTCATAACGTGTCCTGATAAGACTAGTGGTTATGAACAATGTTTAGTCGTAATGTGTCCTGATAAGGCTAGTGGTTATGAACAGTGTTTAGTCGTAACATGTCCTGATAAGACTAGTGGTTATGAACAGTGTTTAGTCGTAACGTGTCCTGATAAGACTAGTGGTTTTGAACAGTGTTTAGTCGTAACGTGTCCTGATAAGACTAGTGGTTATGAACAGTGTTTAGTCGTAACGTGTCCTGATAAGACTAGTGGTTGTGAACAGTGTTTAGTCGTAACGTGTCCTGATAAGACTAGTGGTTATGAACAGTGTTTAGTCGTAACGTGTCCTGATAAGACCAGTTGTTATGAACAGTGTTTAGTTGTAACGTGTCCTGATAAGACTAGTGGTTATGAACAGTATTTAGTCGTAATGTGTCCTGATAAGACTAGCGGTTATGAACAGTGTTTAGTCATAACGTGTCCTGATAAGACTAGTGGTTATGAACAGTGTTTAGTCGTAACGTGTCCTGATAAGACTAGTGGTTATGAACAGTGTTTAGTCGTAACGTGTCCTGATAAGACTAGTGGTTATGAACAGTGTTTAGTCGTAACGTGTCCTGATAAGACTAGTGGTTATGAACAGTGTTTAGTCGTAACGTGTCCTGATAAGACTAGTGGTTATGAACAGTGTTTAGTCGTAACGTGTCCTGATAAAACTAGTGGTTATGAACAGTATTTAGTGGTAATGTGTCCTGATAAGACTAGTGGTTATGAACAAAGTTTAGTCATAACGTGTCCTGATAAGACTTGTGGTTATGAACAGTGTTTAGTCGTAACGTGTCCTGATAAGACTAGTGGTTATGAACAGTGTTTATTCGTAACGTGTCCTGATAAGACTAGTGGTTATGAAAAGTGTTTAGTCGTAACGTGTCCTGATAAGACTAGTGGTTATGAACAGTGTTTAGTCATAACGTGTCCTGATAAGACTAGTGGTTGTGAACAGTGTTTAGTCGTAACGTGTCCTGATAAGACTAGTGGTTATGAACAGTGTTTATTCGTAACGTGTCCTGATAAGACTAGTGGTTATGAAAAGTGTTTAGTCGTAACGTGTCCTGATAAGACTAGTGGTTATGAACAGTGTTTAGTCGTAACGTGTCCTGATAAGACTAGTGGTTATGAACAGTGTTTAGTCGTAACGTGTCCTGATAAGACTAGTGGTTATGAACAGTGTTTAGTCGTAACGTGTCCTGATAAGACTAGTGGTTATGAACAGTGTTTAGTCGTAACATGTCCTGATAAGACTAGTGGTTATGAACAGTGTTTAGTCATAACGTGTCCTGATAAGACTAGTGGTTATGAACAGTGTTTAGTCGTAACGTGTCCTGATAAGACTAGTGGTTATGACCAGTGTTTAGTCATAACGTGTCCTGATAAGACTAGTGGTTATGAACAGTGTTTAGTCGTAACGTGTCCTGATAAGACTAGTGGTTATGAACAGTGTTTAGTCGTAACGTGTCCTGATAAGACTAGTGGTTATGAACAGTGTTTAGTCATAACGTGTCCTGATAAGACTAGTGGGTATGAACAGTGTTTAGTCTTAACGTGTCCTGATAAGACTAGTGGTTATGAACAGTGTTTAGTCATAACGTGTCCTGATAAGACTAGTGGTTATGAACAGTGTTTAGTCGTAACGTGTCCTGATAAGACTAGTGGTAATGAACAGTGTTTAGTCGTAACGTGTCCTGATAAGACTAGTGGTTATGAACAGTGTTTAGTTGTAACGTGTCCTGATAAGACTAGTGGTTATGAACAGTATTTAGTCGTAATGTGTCCTGATAAGACTAGTGGTTATGAACAGTGTTTAGTCATAACGTGTCCTGATAAGACTAGTGGTTATGAACAGTGTTTTGTCGTAACGTGTCCTGATAAGACTAGTGGTTATGAACAGTGTTTAGTCGTAACGTGTCCTGATAAGACTAGTGGTTATGAACAGTGTTTAGTCATAACGTGTCCTGATAAGACTAGTGGTTATGAACAGTGTTTAGTCGTAATGTGTCCTGATAAGACTAGTGGTTATGAACAGTGTTTAGTCGTAACATGTCCTGATAAGACTAGTGGTTATGAACAGTGTTCAGTCGTAACGTGTCCTGATAAGACTAGTGGTTATGAACTGTGTTTAGTCGTAACGTGTCCCGATAAGACTAGTGGTTATGAACAGTGTTTAGTCATAACGTGTCCTGATAAGACTAGTGGTTATGAACAGTGTTTAGTCGTAACGTGTCCTGATAAGACTAGTGGTTATGAACAGTGTTTAGTCGTAACGTGTCCTGATAAGACTAGTGGTTATGAACAGTGTTTAGTCGTAACGTGTCCTGATAAGACTAGTGGTTATGAACAGTGTTTAGTCGTCACGTGTCCTGATAAGACTAGTGGTTATGAACAGTGTTTAGTCGTAACGTGTCCTGATAAGACTAGTGGTTATGAACAGTATTTAGTGGTAATGTGTCCTGATAAGACTAGTGGTTATGAACAGTGTTTAGTCATAACGTGTCCTGATAAGACTTGTGGTTATGAACAGTGTTTAGTCGTAACGTGTCCTGATAAGACTAGTGGTTATGAACAGTGTTTAGTCATAACGTGTCCTGATAAGACTAGTGGTTATGAACAGTGTTTAGTCATCACGTGTCCTGATAAGACTAGTGGTTATGAACAGTGTTTAGTCGTAACGTGCCCTGATAAGACTAGTCGTTATGAACAGTGTTTAGTCGTAACGTGTCCTGATAAGACTAGTGGTTATGAACAGTGTTTAGTCGTAACGTGCCCTGATAAGACTAGTCGTTATGAACAGTGTTTAGTCGTAACGTGTCCTGATAAGACTAGTGGTTATGAACAGTGTTTAGTCGTAACGTGTCCTGATAAGACTAGTGGTTGTGAACAGTGTTTAGTCGTAACGTGTCCTGATAAGACTAGTGGTTATGAACAGTGTTTATTCGTAACGTGTCCTGATAAGACTAGTGGTTATGAAAAGTGTTTAGTCGTAACGTGTCCTGATAAGACTAGTGGTTATGAACAGTGTTTAGTCGTAACGTGTCCTGATAAGACTAGTGGTTATGAACAGTGTTTAGTCGTAACGTGTCCTGATAAGACTAGTGGTTATGAACAGTGTTTAGTCGTAACGTGTCCTGATAAGACTAGTGGTTATGAACAGTGTTTAGTCGTAACGTGTCCTGATAAGACTAGTGGTTATGAACAGTGTTTAGTCATAACGTGTCCTGATAAGACTAGTGGTTATGAACAGTGTTTAGTCGTAACGTGTCCTGATAAGACTAGTGGTTATGACCAGTGTTTAGTCATAACGTGTCCTGATAAGACTAGTGGTTATGAACAGTGTTTAGTCGTAACGTGTCCTGATAAGACTAGTGGTTATGAACAGTGTTTCGTCGTCACGTGTCCTGATAAGACTAGTGGTTATGAACAGTGTTTAGTCATAACGTGTCCTGATAAGACTAGTGGGTATGAACAGTGTTTAGTCTTAACGTGTCCTGATAAGACTAGTGGTTATGAACAGTGTTTAGTCATAACGTGTCCTGATAAGACTAGTGGTTATGAACAGTGTTTAGTCGTAACGTGTCCTGATAAGACTAGTGGTAATGAACAGTGTTTAGTCGTAACGTGTCCTGATAAGACTAGTGGTTATGAACAGTGTTTAGTTGTAA
This sequence comes from Sycon ciliatum, assembly GCF_964019385.1. NCBI lineage: Eukaryota > Metazoa > Porifera > Calcarea > Leucosolenida > Sycettidae > Sycon > Sycon ciliatum. Next base: position 48,270,280 of record NC_088644.1, read on the forward strand.
CGTGTCCTGATAAGACTAGTGGTTATGAACAGTATTTAGTCGTAATGTGTCCTGATAAGACTAGTGGTTATGAACAGTGTTTAGTCATAACGTGTCCTGATAAGACTAGTGGTTATGAACAGTGTTTTGTCGTAACGTGTCCTGATAAGACTAGTGGTTATGAACAGTGTTTAGTCGTAACGTGTCCTGATAAGACTAGTGGTTATGAACAGTGTTTAGTCATAACGTGTCCTGATAAGACTAGTGGTTATGAACAGTGTTTAGTCGTAATGTGTCCTGATAAGACTAGTGGTTATGAACAGTGTTTAGTCGTAACATGTCCTGATAAGACTAGTGGTTATGAACAGTGTTCAGTCGTAACGTGTCCTGATAAGACTACTGGTTATGAACTGTGTTTAGTCGTAACGTGTCCTGATAAGACTAGTGGTTATGAACAGTGTTTAGTCATAACGTGTTCTGATAAGACTAGTGGTTATGAACAGTGTTTAGTCGTAACGTGTCCTGATAAGACTAGTGGTTATGAACAGTGTTTAGTCATAACGTGTCCTGATAAGACTAGTGGTTATGAACAGTGTTTAGTCATCACGTGTCCTGATAAGACTAGTGGTTATGAACAGTGTTTAGTCGTAACGTGTCCTGATAAGACTAGTGGTTATGAACAGTGTTTAGTCGTAACGTGTCCTGATAAGACTAGTGGTTATGAACAGTGTTTAGTCGTAACGTGTCCTGATAAGACTAGTGGTTATGAACAGTGTTTAGTCGTAACGTGTCCTGATAAGACTAGTGGTTATGAACAGTATTTAGTCGTAATGTGTCCTGATAAGGCTAGTGGTTATGAACAGTGTTTAGTCATAACGTGTCCTGATAAGACTAGTGGTTATGAACAGTGTTTAGTCGTAACGTGTCCTGATAAGACTAGTGGTTATGAACAGTGTTGAGTCATAACGTGTCCTGATAAGACTAGTGGTTATGAACAGTGTTTAGTCATCACGTGTCCTGATAAGACTAGTGGTTATGAACAGTGTTTAGTCGTAACGTGCCCTGATAAGACTAGTGGTTATGAACAGTGTTTAGTCGTAACGTGTCCTGATAAGACTAGTGGTTATGAACAGTGTTTAGTCGTAACGTGTCCTGATAAGACGAGTGGTTATGAACAGTGTTTAGTTGTAAAATGTCCTGATAAGACTAGTGGTTATGAACAGTATTTAGTCGTAATGTGTCCTGATAAGACTAGTGGTTATGAACAGTGTTTAGTCATAACGTGTCCTGATAAGACTAGTGGTTATGAACAGTGTTTAGTCGTAACGTGTCCTGATAAGACTAGTGGTTATGAACAGTGTTTAGTCGTAACGTGTCCTGATAAGACTAGTGGTTATGAACAGTGTTTAGTCATAACGTGTGCTGATAAGACTAGTGGGTATGAACAGTGTTTAGTCGTAACGTGTCCTGATAAGACTAGTGGTTATGAACAGTGTTTAGTCATAACGTGTCCTGATAAGACTAGTGGTTATGAACCGTGTTTAGTCGTAACGTGTCCTGATAAGACTAGTGGTTATGAACAGTGTTTAGTCGTAACGTGTCCTGATAAGACTAGTGGTTATGAACAGTGTTCAGTCGTAACGTGTCCTGATAAGACTAGTGGTTATGAAAAGTGTTTAGTCGTAACGTGTCCTGATAAGACTAGTGGTTATGAACAGTGTTTAGTCGTAACGTGTCCTGATAAGACTAGTGGTTATGAACAGTGTTTAGTCGTAACGTGTCCTGATAAGACTAGTGGTTATGAACAGTGTTTAGTCGTAACGTGTCCTGATAAGACTAGTGGTTATGAACAGTGTTTAGTCATAACGTGTCCTGATAAGACTAGTGGTTATGAACAGTGTTTAGTCGGAACGTGTCCTGAAAAGACCAGTGGTTATGAACAGTGTTTAGTCGTAACGTGTCCTGATAAGACTAGTGGTTATGAACAGTGTTTAGTCGTAACGTGTCCTGATAAGACTAGTGGTTATGAACAGTGTTTAGTCGTAACGTGTCCTGATAAGACTAGTGGTTATGAAAAGTGTTTAGTCGTAACGTGTCCTGAAAAGACTAGTGGTTATGAACAGTGTTTAGTCGTAACGTGTCCTGATAAGACTCGTGGTTATGAACAGTGTTTAGTCGTAACGTGTCCTGATAAGACTAGGGTTTATGAACAGTGTTTAGTCGTAACGTGTCCTGATAAGACTAGGGGTTATCAACAGTGTTTAGTCCTAACGTGTCCTGATAAGACTAGTGGTTATGAACAGTGTTTAGTCGTAACGTGTCCTGATAAGACTAGTGGTTATGAAAAGTGTTTAGTCGTAATGTGTCCTGATAAGACTAGTGGTTATGAACAGTGTTTAGTCGTCACGTGTCCTGATAAGACTAGTGGTTATGAACAGTGTTTAGTCATAACGTGTCCTGATAAGACTAGTGGGTATGAACAGTGTTTAGTCTTAACGTGTCCTGATAAGACTAGTGGTTATGAACAGTGTTTAGTCATAACGTGTCCTGATAAGACTAGTGGTTATGAACAGTGTTTAGTCGTAACGTGTCCTGATAAGACTAGTGGTTATGAACAGTGTTTAGTCGTAACGTGTCCTGATAAGACTAGTGGTTATGAACAGTGTTTAGTCATAACGTGTCCTGATAAGACTAGTGGTTATGAACAGTGTTTAGTCGTAACGTGTCCTGATAAGACTAGTGGTTATGACCAGTGTTTAGTCATAACGTGTCCTGATAAGACTAGTGGTTATGAACAGTGTTTAGTCGTAACGTGTCCTGATAAGACTAGTGGTTATGAACAGTGTTTCGTCGTCACGTGTCCTGATAAGACTAGTGGTTATGAACAGTGTTTAGTCATAACGTGTCCTGATAAGACTAGTGGGTATGAACAGTGTTTAGTCTTAACGTGTCCTGATAAGACTAGTGGTTATGAACAGTGTTTAGTCATAACGTGTCCTGATAAGACTAGTGGTTATGAACAGTGTTTAGTCGTAACGTGTCCTGATAAGACTAGTGGTAATGAACAGTGTTTAGTCGTAACGTGTCCTGATAAGACTAGTGGTTATGAACAGTGTTTAGTTGTAACGTGTCCTGATAAGACTAGTGGTTATGAACAGTATTTAGTCGTAATGTGTCCTGATAAGACTAGTGGTTATGAACAGTGTTTAGTCATAACGTGTCCTGATAAGACTAGTGGTTATGAACAGTGTTTTGTCGTAACGTGTCCTGATAAGACTAGTGGTTATGAACAGGGTTTAGTCGTAACGTGTCCTGATAAGACTAGTGGTTATGAACAGTGTTTAGTCATAACGTGTCCTGATAAGACTAGTGGTTATGAACAGTGTTTAGTCGTAATGTGTCCTGATAAGACTAGTGGTTATGAACAGTGTTTAGTCGTAACATGTCCTGATAAGACTAGTGGTTATGAACAGTGTTCAGTCGTAACGTGTCCTGATAAGACTACTGGTTATGAACTGTGTTTAGTCGTAACGTGTCCTGATAAGACTAGTGGTTATGAACAGTGTTTAGTCATAACGTGTTCTGATAAGACTAGTGGTTATGAACAGTGTTTAGTCGTAACGTGTCCTGATAAGACTAGTGGTTATGAACAGTGTTTAGTCATAACGTGTCCTGATAAGACTAGTGGTTATGAACAGTGTTTAGTCATCACGTGTCCTGATAAGACTAGTGGTTATGAACAGTGTTTAGTCGTAACGTGTCCTGATAAGACTAGTGGTTATGAACAGTGTTTAGTCGTAACGTGTCCTGATAAGACTAGTGGTTATGAACAGTGTTTAGTCGTAACGTGTCCTGATAAGACTAGTGGTTATGAACAGTGTTTAGTCGTAACGTGTCCTGATAAGACTAGTGGTTATGAACAGTATTTAGTCGTAATGTGTCCTGATAAGGCTAGTGGTTATGAACAGTGTTTAGTCATAACGTGTCCTGATAAGACTAGTGGTTATGAACAGTGTTTAGTCGTAACGTGTCCTGATAAGACTAGTGGTTATGAACAGTGTTGAGTCATAACGTGTCCTGATAAGACTAGTGGTTATGAACAGTGTTTAGTCATCACGTGTCCTGATAAGACTAGTGGTTATGAACAGTGTTTAGTCGTAACGTGCCCTGATAAGACTAGTGGTTATGAACAGTGTTTAGTCGTAACGTGTCCTGATAAGACTAGTGGTTATGAACAGTGTTTAGTCGTAACGTGTCCTGATAAGACGAGTGGTTATGAACAGTGTTTAGTTGTAAAATGTCCTGATAAGACTAGTGGTTATGAACAGTATTTAGTCGTAATGTGTCCTGATAAGACTAGTGGTTATGAACAGTGTTTAGTCATAACGTGTCCTGATAAGACTAGTGGTTATGAACAGTGTTTAGTCGTAACGTGTCCTGATAAGACTAGTGGTTATGAACAGTGTTTAGTCGTAACGTGTCCTGATAAGACTAGTGGTTATGAACAGTGTTTAGTCATAACGTGTGCTGATAAGACTAGTGGGTATGAACAGTGTTTAGTCGTAACGTGTCCTGATAAGACTAGTGGTTATGAACAGTGTTTAGTCATAACGTGTCCTGATAAGACTAGTGGTTATGAACCGTGTTTAGTCGTAACGTGTCCTGATAAGACTAGTGGTTATGAACAGTGTTTAGTCGTAACGTGTCCTGATAAGACTAGTGGTTATGAACAGTGTTCAGTCGTAACGTGTCCTGATAAGACTAGTGGTTATGAAAAGTGTTTAGTCGTAACGTGTCCTGATAAGACTAGTGGTTATGAACAGTGTTTAGTCGTAACGTGTCCTGATAAGACTAGTGGTTATGAACAGTGTTTAGTCGTAACGTGTCCTGATAAGACTAGTGGTTATGAACAGTGTTTAGTCGTAACGTGTCCTGATAAGACTAGTGGTTATGAACAGTGTTTAGTCGTAACGTGTCCTGAAAAGACCAGTGGTTATGAACAGTGTTTAGTCGGAACGTGTCCTGAAAAGACCAGTGGTTATGAACAGTGTTTAGTCGTAACGTGTCCTGATAAGACTAGTGGTTATGAACAGTGTTTAGTCGTAACGTGTCCTGATAAGACTAGTGGTTATGAACAGTGTTTAGTCGTAACGTGTCCTGATAAGACTAGTGGTTATGAAAAGTGTTTAGTCGTAACGTGTCCTGAAAAGACTAGTGGTTATGAACAGTGTTTAGTCGTAACGTGTCCTGATAAGACTCGTGGTTATGAACAGTGTTTAGTCGTAACGTGTCCTGATAAGACTAGGGTTTATGAACAGTGTTTAGTCGTAACGTGTCCTGATAAGACTAGGGGTTATCAACAGTGTTTAGTCCTAACGTGTCCTGATAAGACTAGTGGTTATGAACAGTGTTTAGTCGTAACGTGTCCTGATAAGACTAGTGGTTATGAAAAGTGTTTAGTCGTAACGTGTCCTGATAAGACTAGTGGTTATGAACAGTGTTTAGTCGTAACGTGTCCTGATAAGACTAGTGGTTATGAACAGTGTTTAGTCGTAACGTGTCCTGATAAGACTAGTGGTTATGAACAGTGTTTAGTCGTAACGTGTCCTGATAAGACTAGTGGTTATGAACAATGTTTAGTCGTAACGTGTCCTGATAAGACTAGTGGTTATGAACAGTGTTTAGGCGTAACGTGTCCTGATAAGACTAGTGGTTATGAACAGTGTTTAGTCGTAACGTGTCCTGATAAGACTAGTGGTTATGAACAGTGTTTAGACATAACGTGTCCTGATAAGATTAGTGGTTATGAACAGTGTTTAGTCATAACGTGTCCTGATAAGACTAGTGGTTATGAACAGTGTTTAGTCCTAACGTGTCCTGATAAGACCAGTGGTTATGAACAGTGTTTAGTCGTAACGTGACCTGAAAGGACTAGTGGTTATGAACAGTGTTTATTCGTAACATGTCCTGATAAGACTAGTGGTTATGAACAGTGTTTAGTCGTAACGTGTCCAAATAGGACTAGTGGTTATGAACAGTGTTTAGTCGTAACGTGTCCTGATAAGACTAGTGGGTATGAACAGTGTTTAGTCATAACGTGTCCTGATAAGACTAGTGGTTATGAACAGTGTTTAGTCGTAACGTGTCCTGATAAGACTAGTGGTTATGAACAGTGTTTAGTCGTAACGTGTCCTGATAAGACTAGTAGTTATGAACAGGGTTTAGTCGTAACGTGTCATGATAAGACTAGTGGTTATGAACAGTGTTTAGTCGTAACGTGTCCTGATAAGACTAGTGGTTATGAACAGTGTTTAGTCGTAACGTGTCCTGATAAGACTAGTGGTTATGAACCGTGTTTAGCCGTAACGTGTACTGATAAGACTAGTGGTTATGAACAGTGTTTAGTCGTAACGTGTCCTGATAAGACTAGTGGCTATGAACAGTGTTTAGTCGTAACGTTTCCTGATAGGACCAGTGGTTATGAACAGTGTTTAGTCGTCACGTGTCCTGATAAGACTAGTGTTTATGAACAGTGTTTAGTCGTAACGTGTCCTGATAAGACTAGTGGTTATGAACAGTGTTTAGTCATAACGTGTCCTGATAAGACTAGTGGTTATGAACAGTGTTTAGTCATAACGTGTCCTGATAAGACTAGTGGTTATGAACAGTGTTTAGTCATAACGTGTCCTGATAAGACTAGTGGTTATGAACAGTGTTTAGTCGTAACGTGTCCTGATAAGACCAGTGGTTATGAACAGTGTTTAGTCGTAACGTGTCCTGATAAGACCAGTGGTTATGAACAGTGTTTAGTCGTAACGTGTCCTGAAAGGACTAGTGGTTATGAACAGTGTTTATTCGTAACATGTCCTGATAAGACTAGTTGTTATGAACAGTGTTTAGTCGTAACGTGTCCTGATAAGACTAGTGGTTATGAACAGTGTTTAGTCGTAACGTATCCTGATAAGACTAGTGGTTATGAACAGTGTTTAGTCGTCACGTGTCCTGATAAGACTAGTGGTTATGAACAGTGTTTAGTCGTAACGTGTCCTGATAAGACTAGTGGTTATGAACAGTGTTTAGTCGTAACGTGTCCTGATAAGACTAGTGGTTATGAACAGTGTTTAGTCGTCACGTGTCCTGATAAGACTAGTGGTTATGAACAGTGTTTAGTCGTAACGTGTCCTGATAAGACTAGTGGTTATGAACAGTGTTTAGTCATAACGTGTCCTGATAAGACTAGTGGTTATGAACAGTGTTTAGTCGTAACGTGTCCTGATAAGACTAGTGGTTATGAACAGTGTTTAGTCGTAACGTGTCCTGATAAGACTAGTGGTTATGAACCGTGTTTAGCCGTAACGTGTACTGATAAGACTAGTGGTTATGAACAGTGTTTAGTCGTAACGTGTCCTGATAAGACTAGTGGCTATGAACAGTGTTTAGTCGTAACGTTTCCTGATAGGACCAGTGGTTATGAACAGTGTTTAGTCGTCACGTGTCCTGATAAGACTAGTGTTTATGAACAGTGTTTAGTCGTAACGTGTCCTGATAAGACTAGTGGTTATGAACAGTGTTTAGTCATAACGTGTCCTGATAAGACTAGTGGTTATGAACAGCGTTTAGTCATAACGTGTCCTGATAAGACTAGTGGTTATGAACAGTGTTTAGTCATAACGTGTCCTGATAAGACTAGTGGTTATGAACAGTGTTTAGTCGTAACGTGTCCTGATAAGACCAGTGGTTATGAACAGTGTTTAGTCGTAACGTGTCCTGATAAGACCAGTGGTTATGAACAGTGTTTAGTCGTAACGTGTCCTGAAAGGACTAGTGGTTATGAACAGTGTTTATTCGTAACATGTCCTGATAAGACTAGTTGTTATGAACAGTGTTTAGTCGTAACGTGTCCTGATAAGACTAGTGGTTATGAACAGTGTTTAGTCGTAACGTATCCTGATAAGACTAGTGGTTATGAACAGTGTTTAGTCGTCACGTGTCCTGATAAGACTAGTGGTTATGAACAGTGTTTAGTCGTAACGTGTCCTGATAAGACTAGTGGTTATGAACAGTGTTTAGTCGTAACGTGTCCTGATAAGACTAGTGGTTATGAACAGTGTTTAGTCGTCACGTGTCCTGATAAGACTAGTGGTTATGAACAGTGTTTAGTCGTAACGTGTCCTGATAAGACTAGTGGTTATGAACAGTGTTTAGTCATAACGTGTCCTGATAAGACTAGTGGTTATGAACAGTGTTTAGTCGTAACGTGTCCTGATAAGACTAGTGGTTATGAACAGTGTTTAGTCATAACGTGTCCTGATAAGACTAGTGGTTATGAACAGTGTTTAGTCGTAACGTGTCCTGATAAGACTAGTTATTATGAACAGTGTTTAGTCGTAACGTGTCCTCATAAGACTAGTGGTTATGAACAGTGTTTAGTCGTAACGTGTCCTGATAAGACTAGTGGTTATGAACAGTGTTTAGTCCTAACGTGTCCTAATAAGACCAGTGGTTATGAACAGTGTTTAGTCGTAACGTGACCTGAAAGGACTAGTGGTTATGAACAGTGTTTATTCGTAACATGTCCTGATAAGACTAGTGGTTATGAACAGTGTTTAGTCGTAACGTGTCCTAATAGGACTAGTGGTTATGAACAGCGTTTAGTCGTAACGTGTCCTGATAAGACTAGTGGGTATGAACAGTGTTTAGTCATAACGTGTCCTGATAAGACTAGTGGTTATGAACAGTGTTTAGTCGTAACGTGTCCTGATAAGACTAGTGGTTATGAACAGTGTTTAGTCGTAACGTGTCCTGATAAGACTAGTGGTTATGAACAGGGTTTAGTCGTAACGTGTCCTGATAAGACTAGTGGTTATGAACAGTGTTTAGTCGTAACGTGTCCTGATAAGACTAGTGGTTATGAACAGTGTTTAGTCGTAACGTGTCCTGATAAGACTAGTGGCTATGAACAGTGTTTAGCCGTAACGTGTACTGATAAGACTAGTGGTTATGAACAGTGTTTAGTCGTAACATGTCCTGATAAGACTAGTGGCTATGAACAGTGTTTAGTCGTAACGTGTCCTGATAGGACCAGTGGTTATGAACAGTGTTTAGTCGTCACGTGTCCTGATAAGACTAGTGTTTATGAACAGTGTTTAGTCGTAACGTGTCCTGATAAGACTAGTGGTTATGAATAGTGTTTAGTCATAACGTGTCCTGATAAGACTAGTGGTTATGAACAGTGTTTAGTCATAACGTGTCCTGATAAGACTAGTGGTTATGAACAGTGTTTAGTCATAACGTGTCCTGATAAGACTAGTGGTTATGAACAGTGTTTAGTCGTAACGTGTCCTGATAAGACCAGTGGTTATGAACAGTGTTTAGTCGTAACGTGTCCTGATAAGACCAGTGGTTATGAACAGTGTTTAGTCGTAACGTGTCCTGAAAGGACTAGTGGTTATGAACAGTGTTTATTCGTAACATGTCCTGATAAGACTAGTTGTTATGAACAGTGTTTAGTCGTAACGTGTCCTGATAAGACTAGTGGTTATGAACAGTGTTTAGTCGTAACGTGTCCTGATAAGACTAGTGGTTATGAACAGTGTTTAGTCGTAACGTGTCCTGATAAGACTAGTGGTTATGAACAGTGTTTAGTCGTCACGTGTCCTGATAAGACTAGTGGTTATGAACAGTGTTTAGTCGTAACGTGTCCTGATAAGACTAGTGGTTATGAACAGTGTTTAGTCGTAACGTGTCCTGATAAGACTAGTGGTTATGAACAGTGTTTAGTCGTCACGTGTCCTGATAAGACTAGTGGCTATGAACAGTGTTTAGTCGTAACGTTTCCTGATAGGACCAGTGGTTATGAACAGTGTTTAGTCGTCACGTGTCCTGATAAGACTAGTGTTTATGAACAGTGTTTAGTCGTAACGTGTCCTGATAAGACTAGTGGTTATGAACAGTGTTTAGTCATAACGTGTCCTGATAAGACTAGTGGTTATGAACAGTGTTTAGTCATAACGTGTCCTGATAAGACTAGTGGTTATGAACAGTGTTTAGTCATAACGTGTCCTGATAAGACTAGTGGTTATGAACAGTGTTTAGTCGTAACGTGTCCTGATAAGACCAGTGGTTATGAACAGTGTTTAGTCGTAACGTGTCCTGATAAGACCAGTGGTTATGAACAGTGTTTAGTCGTAACGTGTCCTGAAAGGACTAGTGGTTATGAACAGTGTTTATTCGTAACATGTCCTGATAAGACTAGTTGTTATGAACAGTGTTTAGTCGTAACGTGTCCTGATAAGACTAGTGGTTATGAACAGTGTTTAGTCGTAACGTATCCTGATAAGACTAGTGGTTATGAACAGTGTTTAGTCGTCACGTGTCCTGATAAGACTAGTGGTTATGAACAGTGTTTAGTCGTAACGTGTCCTGATAAGACTAGTGGTTATGAACAGTGTTTAGTCGTAACGTGTCCTGATAAGACTAGTGGTTATGAACAGTATTTAGTCGTCACGTGTCCTGATAAGACTAGTGGTTATGAACAGTGTTTAGTCGTAACGTGTCCTGATAAGACTAGTGGTTATGAACAGTGTTTAGTCATAACGTGTCCTGATAAGACTAGTGGTTATGAACAGTGTTTAGTCGTAACGTGTCCTGATAAGACTAGTGGTTATGAACAGTGTTTAGACATAACGTGTCCTGATAAGATTAGTGGTTATGAACAGTGTTTAGTCATAACGTGTCCTGATAAGACTAGTGGTTATGAACAGTGTTTAGTCCTAACGTGTCCTGATAAGACCAGTGGTTATGAACAGTGTTTAGTCGTAACGTGACCTGAAAGGACTAGTGGTTATGAACAGTGTTTATTCGTAACATGTCCTGATAAGACTAGTGGTTATGAACAGTGTTTAGTCGTAACGTGTCCAAATAGGACTAGTGGTTATGAACAGTGTTTAGTCGTAACGTGTCCTGATAAGACTAGTGGGTATGAACAGTGTTTAGTCATAACGTGTCCTGATAAGACTAGTGGTTATGAACAGTGTTTAGTCGTAACGTGTCCTGATAAGACTAGTGGTTATGAACAGTGTTTAGTCGTAACGTGTCCTGATAAGACTAGTAGTTATGAACAGGGTTTAGTCGTAACGTGTCATGATAAGACTAGTGGTTATGAACAGTGTTTAGTCGTAACGTGTCCTGATAAGACTAGTGGTTATGAACAGTGTTTAGTCGTAACGTGTCCTGATAAGACTAGTGGTTATGAACCGTGTTTAGCCGTAACGTGTACTGATAAGACTAGTGGTTATGAACAGTGTTTAGTCGTAACGTGTCCTGATAAGACTAGTGGCTATGAACAGTGTTTAGTCGTAACGTTTCCTGATAGGACCAGTGGTTATGAACAGTGTTTAGTCGTCACGTGTCCTGATAAGACTAGTGTTTATGAACAGTGTTTAGTCGTAACGTGTCCTGATAAGACTAGTGGTTATGAACAGTGTTTAGTCATAACGTGTCCTGATAAGACTAGTGGTTATGAACAGTGTTTAGTCATAACGTGTCCTGATAAGACTAGTGGTTATGAACAGTGTTTAGTCATAACGTGTCCTGATAAGACTAGTGGTTATGAACAGTGTTTAGTCGTAACGTGTCCTGATAAGACCAGTGGTTATGAACAGTGTTTAGTCGTAACGTGTCCTGATAAGACCAGTGGTTATGAACAGTGTTTAGTCGTAACGTGTCCTGAAAGGACTAGTGGTTATGAACAGTGTTTATTCGTAACATGTCCTGATAAGACTAGTTGTTATGAACAGTGTTTAGTCGTAACGTGTCCTGATAAGACTAGTGGTTATGAACAGTGTTTAGTCGTAACGTATCCTGATAAGACTAGTGGTTATGAACAGTGTTTAGTCGTCACGTGTCCTGATAAGACTAGTGGTTATGAACAGTGTTTAGTCGTAACGTGTCCTGATAAGACTAGTGGTTATGAACAGTGTTTAGTCGTAACGTGTCCTGATAAGACTAGTGGTTATGAACAGTATTTAGTCGTCACGTGTCCTGATAAGACTAGTGGTTATGAACAGTGTTTAGTCGTAACGTGTCCTGATAAGACTAGTGGTTATGAACAGTGTTTAGTCATAACGTGTCCTGATAAGACTAGTGGTTATGAACAGTGTTTAGTCGTAACGTGTCCTGATAAGACTAGTGGTTATGAACAGTGTTTAGACATAACGTGTCCTGATAAGATTAGTGGTTATGAACAGTGTTTAGTCATAACGTGTCCTGATAAGACTAGTGGTTATGAACAGTGTTTAGTCCTAACGTGTCCTGATAAGACCAGTGGTTATGAACAGTGTTTAGTCGTAACGTGACCTGAAAGGACTAGTGGTTATGAACAGTGTTTATTCGTAACATGTCCTGATAAGACTAGTGGTTATGAACAGTGTTTAGTCGTAACGTGTCCAAATAGGACTAGTGGTTATGAACAGTGTTTAGTCGTAACGTGTCCTGATAAGACTAGTGGGTATGAACAGTGTTTAGTCATAACGTGTCCTGATAAGACTAGTGGTTATGAACAGTGTTTAGTCGTAACGTGTCCTGATAAGACTAGTGGTTATGAACAGTGTTTAGTCGTAACGTGTCCTGATAAGACTAGTAGTTATGAACAGGGTTTAGTCGTAACGTGTCATGATAAGACTAGTGGTTATGAACAGTGTTTAGTCGTAACGTGTCCTGATAAGACTAGTGGTTATGAACAGTGTTTAGTCGTAACGTGTCCTGATAAGACTAGTGGTTATGAACCGTGTTTAGCCGTAACGTGTACTGATAAGACTAGTGGTTATGAACAGTGTTTAGTCGTAACGTGTCCTGATAAGACTAGTGGCTATGAACAGTGTTTAGTCGTAACGTTTCCTGATAGGACCAGTGGTTATGAACAGTGTTTAGTCGTCACGTGTCCTGATAAGACTAGTGTTTATGAACAGTGTTTAGTCGTAACGTGTCCTGATAAGACTAGTGGTTATGAACAGTGTTTAGTCATAACGTGTCCTGATAAGACTAGTGGTTATGAACAGTGTTTAGTCATAACGTGTCCTGATAAGACTAGTGGTTATGAACAGTGTTTAGTCATAACGTGTCCTGATAAGACTAGTGGTTATGAACAGTGTTTAGTCGTAACGTGTCCTGATAAGACCAGTGGTTATGAACAGTGTTTAGTCGTAACGTGTCCTGATAAGACCAGTGGTTATGAACAGTGTTTAGTCGTAACGTGTCCTGAAAGGACTAGTGGTTATGAACAGTGTTTATTCGTAACATGTCCTGATAAGACTAGTTGTTATGAACAGTGTTTAGTCGTAACGTGTCCTGATAAGACTAGTGGTTATGAACAGTGTTTAGTCGTAACGTATCCTGATAAGACTAGTGGTTATGAACAGTGTTTAGTCGTCACGTGTCCTGATAAGACTAGTGGTTATGAACAGTGTTTAGTCGTAACGTGTCCTGATAAGACTAGTGGTTATGAACAGTGTTTAGTCGTAACGTGTCCTGATAAGACTAGTGGTTATGAACAGTGTTTAGTCGTCACGTGTCCTGATAAGACTAGTGGTTATGAACAGTGTTTAGTCGTAACGTGTCCTGATAAGACTAGTGGTTATGAACAGTGTTTAGTCATAACGTGTCCTGATAAGACTAGTGGTTATGAACAGTGTTTAGTCGTAACGTGTCCTGATAAGACTAGTGGTTATGAACAGTGTTTAGTCGTAACGTGTCCTGATAAGACTAGTGGTTATGAACCGTGTTTAGCCGTAACGTGTACTGATAAGACTAGTGGTTATGAACAGTGTTTAGTCGTAACGTGTCCTGATAAGACTAGTGGCTATGAACAGTGTTTAGTCGTAACGTTTCCTGATAGGACCAGTGGTTATGAACAGTGTTTAGTCGTCACGTGTCCTGATAAGACTAGTGTTTATGAACAGTGTTTAGTCGTAACGTGTCCTGATAAGACTAGTGGTTATGAACAGTGTTTAGTCATAACGTGTCCTGATAAGACTAGTGGTTATGAACAGCGTTTAGTCATAACGTGTCCTGATAAGACTAGTGGTTATGAACAGTGTTTAGTCATAACGTGTCCTGATAAGACTAGTGGTTATGAACAGTGTTTAGTCGTAACGTGTCCTGATAAGACCAGTGGTTATGAACAGTGTTTAGTCGTAACGTGTCCTGATAAGACCAGTGGTTATGAACAGTGTTTAGTCGTAACGTGTCCTGAAAGGACTAGTGGTTATGAACAGTGTTTATTCGTAACATGTCCTGATAAGACTAGTTGTTATGAACAGTGTTTAGTCGTAACGTGTCCTGATAAGACTAGTGGTTATGAACAGTGTTTAGTCGTAACGTATCCTGATAAGACTAGTGGTTATGAACAGTGTTTAGTCGTCACGTGTCCTGATAAGACTAGTGGTTATGAACAGTGTTTAGTCGTAACGTGTCCTGATAAGACTAGTGGTTATGAACAGTGTTTAGTCGTAACGTGTCCTGATAAGACTAGTGGTTATGAACAGTGTTTAGTCGTCACGTGTCCTGATAAGACTAGTGGTTATGAACAGTGTTTAGTCGTAACGTGTCCTGATAAGACTAGTGGTTATGAACAGTGTTTAGTCATAACGTGTCCTGATAAGACTAGTGGTTATGAACAGTGTTTAGTCGTAACGTGTCCTGATAAGACTAGTGGTTATGAACAGTGTTTAGTCATAACGTGTCCTGATAAGACTAGTGGTTATGAACAGTGTTTAGTCGTAACGTGTCCTGATAAGACTAGTTATTATGAACAGTGTTTAGTCGTAACGTGTCCTCATAAGACTAGTGGTTATGAACAGTGTTTAGTCGTAACGTGTCCTGATAAGACTAGTGGTTATGAACAGTGTTTAGTCCTAACGTGTCCTAATAAGACCAGTGGTTATGAACAGTGTTTAGTCGTAACGTGACCTGAAAGGACTAGTGGTTATGAACAGTGTTTATTCGTAACATGTCCTGATAAGACTAGTGGTTATGAACAGTGTTTAGTCGTAACGTGTCCTAATAGGACTAGTGGTTATGAACAGCGTTTAGTCGTAACGTGTCCTGATAAGACTAGTGGGTATGAACAGTGTTTAGTCATAACGTGTCCTGATAAGACTAGTGGTTATGAACAGTGTTTAGTCGTAACGTGTCCTGATAAGACTAGTGGTTATGAACAGTGTTTAGTCGTAACGTGTCCTGATAAGACTAGTGGTTATGAACAGGGTTTAGTCGTAACGTGTCCTGATAAGACTAGTGGTTATGAACAGTGTTTAGTCGTAACGTGTCCTGATAAGACTAGTGGTTATGAACAGTGTTTAGTCGTAACGTGTCCTGATAAGACTAGTGGCTATGAACAGTGTTTAGCCGTAACGTGTACTGATAAGACTAGTGGTTATGAACAGTGTTTAGTCGTAACATGTCCTGATAAGACTAGTGGCTATGAACAGTGTTTAGTCGTAACGTGTCCTGATAGGACCAGTGGTTATGAACAGTGTTTAGTCGTCACGTGTCCTGATAAGACTAGTGTTTATGAACAGTGTTTAGTCGTAACGTGTCCTGATAAGACTAGTGGTTATGAATAGTGTTTAGTCATAACGTGTCCTGATAAGACTAGTGGTTATGAACAGTGTTTAGTCATAACGTGTCCTGATAAGACTAGTGGTTATGAACAGTGTTTAGTCATAACGTGTCCTGATAAGACTAGTGGTTATGAACAGTGTTTAGTCGTAACGTGTCCTGATAAGACCAGTGGTTATGAACAGTGTTTAGTCGTAACGTGTCCTGATAAGACCAGTGGTTATGAACAGTGTTTAGTCGTAACGTGTCCTGAAAGGACTAGTGGTTATGAACAGTGTTTATTCGTAACATGTCCTGATAAGACTAGTTGTTATGAACAGTGTTTAGTCGTAACGTGTCCTGATAAGACTAGTGGTTATGAACAGTGTTTAGTCGTAACGTGTCCTGATAAGACTAGTGGTTATGAACAGTGTTTAGTCGTAACGTGTCCTGATAAGACTAGTGGTTATGAACAGTGTTTAGTCGTCACGTGTCCTGATAAGACTAGTGGTTATGAACAGTGTTTAGTCGTAACGTGTCCTGATAAGACTAGTGGTTATGAACAGTGTTTAGTCGTAACGTGTCCTGATAAGACTAGTGGTTATGAACAGTGTTTAGTCGTCACGTGTCCTGATAAGACTAGTGGCTATGAACAGTGTTTAGTCGTAACGTTTCCTGATAGGACCAGTGGTTATGAACAGTGTTTAGTCGTCACGTGTCCTGATAAGACTAGTGTTTATGAACAGTGTTTAGTCGTAACGTGTCCTGATAAGACTAGTGGTTATGAACAGTGTTTAGTCATAACGTGTCCTGATAAGACTAGTGGTTATGAACAGTGTTTAGTCATAACGTGTCCTGATAAGACTAGTGGTTATGAACAGTGTTTAGTCATAACGTGTCCTGATAAGACTAGTGGTTATGAACAGTGTTTAGTCGTAACGTGTCCTGATAAGACCAGTGGTTATGAACAGTGTTTAGTCGTAACGTGTCCTGATAAGACCAGTGGTTATGAACAGTGTTTAGTCGTAACGTGTCCTGAAAGGACTAGTGGTTATGAACAGTGTTTATTCGTAACATGTCCTGATAAGACTAGTTGTTATGAACAGTGTTTAGTCGTAACGTGTCCTGATAAGACTAGTGGTTATGAACAGTGTTTAGTCGTAACGTATCCTGATAAGACTAGTGGTTATGAACAGTGTTTAGTCGTCACGTGTCCTGATAAGACTAGTGGTTATGAACAGTGTTTAGTCGTAACGTGTCCTGATAAGACTAGTGGTTATGAACAGTGTTTAGTCGTAACGTGTCCTGATAAGACTAGTGGTTATGAACAGTATTTAGTCGTCACGTGTCCTGATAAGACTAGTGGTTATGAACAGTGTTTAGTCGTAACGTGTCCTGATAAGACTAGTGGTTATGAACAGTGTTTAGTCATAACGTGTCCTGATAAGACTAGTGGTTATGAACAGTGTTTAGTCGTAACGTGTCCTGATAAGACTAGTGGTTATGAACAGTGTTTAGTCGTAACGTGTCCTGATAAGACTAGTGGTTATGAACCGTGTTTAGCCGTAACGTGTACTGATAAGACTAGTGGTTATGAACAGTGTTTAGTCGTAACGTGTCCTGATAAGACTAGTGGCTATGAACAGTGTTTAGTCGTAACGTTTCCTGATAGGACCAGTGGTTATGAACAGTGTTTAGTCGTCACGTGTCCTGATAAGACTAGTGTTTATGAACAGTGTTTAGTCGTAACGTGTCCTGATAAGACTAGTGGTTATGAACAGTGTTTAGTCATAACGTGTCCTGATAAGACTAGTGGTTATGAACAGTGTTTAGTCATAACGTGTCCTGATAAGACTAGTGGTTATGAACAGTGTTTAGTCATAACGTGTCCTGATAAGACTAGTGGTTATGAACAGTGTTTAGTCGTAACGTGTCCTGATAAGACCAGTGGTTATGAACAGTGTTTAGTCGTAACGTGTCCTGATAAGACCAGTGGTTATGAACAGTGTTTAGTCGTAACGTGTCCTGAAAGGACTAGTGGTTATGAACAGTGTTTATTCGTAACATGTCCTGATAAGACTAGTTGTTATGAACAGTGTTTAGTCGTAACGTGTCCTGATAAGACTAGTGGTTATGAACAGTGTTTAGTCGTAACGTATCCTGATAAGACTAGTGGTTATGAACAGTGTTTAGTCGTCACGTGTCCTGATAAGACTAGTGGTTATGAACAGTGTTTAGTCGTAACGTGTCCTGATAAGACTAGTGGTTATGAACAGTGTTTAGTCGTAACGTGTCCTGATAAGACTAGTGGTTATGAACAGTGTTTAGTCGTCACGTGTCCTGATAAGACTAGTGGTTATGAACAGTGTTTAGTCGTAACGTGTCCTGATAAGACTAGTGGTTATGAACAGTGTTTAGTCATAACGTGTCCTGATAAGACTAGTGGTTATGAACAGTGTTTAGTCGTAACGTGTCCTGATAAGACTAGTGGTTATGAACAGTGTTTAGTCATAACGTGTCCTGATAAGACTAGTGGTTATGAACAGTGTTTAGTCGTAACGTGTCCTGATAAGACTAGTTATTATGAACAGTGTTTAGTCGTAACGTGTCCTCATAAGACTAGTGGTTATGAACAGTGTTTAGTCGTAACGTGTCCTGATAAGACTAGTGGTTATGAACAGTGTTTAGTCCTAACGTGTCCTAATAAGACCAGTGGTTATGAACAGTGTTTAGTCGTAACGTGACCTGAAAGGACTAGTGGTTATGAACAGTGTTTATTCGTAACATGTCCTGATAAGACTAGTGGTTATGAACAGTGTTTAGTCGTAACGTGTCCTAATAGGACTAGTGGTTATGAACAGTGTTTAGTCGTAACGTGTCCTGATAAGACTAGTGGGTATGAACAGTGTTTAGTCATAACGTGTCCTGATAAGACTAGTGGTTATGAACAGTGTTTAGTCGTAACGTGTCCTGATAAGACTAGTGGTTATGAACAGTGTTTAGTCGTAACGTGTCCTGATAAGACTAGTGGTTATGAACAGGGTTTAGTCGTAACGTGTCCTGATAAGACTAGTGGTTATGAACAGTGTTTAGTCGTAACGTGTCCTGATAAGACTAGTGGTTATGAACAGTGTTTAGTCGTAACGTGTCCTGATAAGACTAGTGGCTATGAACAGTGTTTAGCCGTAACGTGTACTGATAAGACTAGTGGTTATGAACAGTGTTTAGTCGTAACATGTCCTGATAAGACTAGTGGCTATGAACAGTGTTTAGTCGTAACGTGTCCTGATAGGACCAGTGGTTATGAACAGTGTTTAGTCGTCACGTGTCCTGATAAGACTAGTGTTTATGAACAGTGTTTAGTCGTAACGTGTCCTGATAAGACTAGTGGTTATGAATAGTGTTTAGTCATAACGTGTCCTGATAAGACTAGTGGTTATGAACAGTGTTTAGTCATAACGTGTCCTGATAAGACTAGTGGTTATGAACAGTGTTTAGTCATAACGTGTCCTGATAAGACTAGTGGTTATGAACAGTGTTTAGTCGTAACGTGTCCTGATAAGACCAGTGGTTATGAACAGTGTTTAGTCGTAACGTGTCCTGATAAGACCAGTGGTTATGAACAGTGTTTAGTCGTAACGTGTCCTGAAAGGACTAGTGGTTATGAACAGTGTTTATTCGTAACATGTCCTGATAAGACTAGTTGTTATGAACAGTGTTTAGTCGTAACGTGTCCTGATAAGACTAGTGGTTATGAACAGTGTTTAGTCGTAACGTGTCCTGATAAGACTAGTGGTTATGAACAGTGTTTAGTCGTAACGTGTCCTGATAAGACTAGTGGTTATGAACAGTGTTTAGTCGTCACGTGTCCTGATAAGACTAGTGGTTATGAACAGTGTTTAGTCGTAACGTGTCCTGATAAGACTAGTGGTTATGAACAGTGTTTAGTCGTAACGTGTCCTGATAAGACTAGTGGTTATGAACAGTGTTTAGTCGTCACGTGTCCTGATAAGACTAGTGGTTATGAACAGTGTTTAGTCGTAACGTGTCCTGATAAGACTAGTGGTTATGAACAGTGTTTAGTCATAACGTGTCCTGATAAGACTAGTGGTTATGAACAGTGTTTAGTCGTAACGTGTCCTGATAAGACTAGTGGTTATGAACAGTGTTTAGTCATAACGTGTCCTGATAAGACTAGTGGTTATGAACAGTGTTTAGTCGTAACGTGTCCTGATAAGACTAGTTATTATGAAAAGTGTTTAGTCGTAACGTGTCCTCATAAGACTAGTGGTTATGAACAGTGTTTAGTCGTAACGTGTCCTGATAAGACTAGTGGTTATGAACAGTGTTTAGTCATAACGTGTCCTGGTAAGACTAGTGGTTATGAACAGTGTTTAGTCGTAACGTGTCCTGATAAGACTAGTGGTTATGAACAGTGTTTAGTCGTAACGTGTCCTGATAAGACTAATGGTTATGAACAGTGTTTAGTCGTAACGTGTCCTGATAAGACTAGTGGTTATGAACAGTGTTTAGTCGTAACGTGTCCTGATAAGACTAGTGGTTATGAACAGTGTTTAGTCGTAACGTGTCCTGATAAGACTAGTGGTTATGAACAGCGTTTAGTCATAACGTGTCCTGATAAGTCTAGTGGTTATGAACAGTGTTTAGTCGTAACGTGTCCTGATAAGACTAGTGGTTATGAACAGTGTTTAGTCGTAACGTGTCCTGATAAGACTGGTAATTATGAACAGGGTTTAGTCGTAACGTGTCCTGATAAGACTAGTGGTTATGAACAGTGTTTAGTCGTAACGTGTCCTGATAAGACTAGTGGTTATGAACAGTGTTTAGTCGTAACGTGTCCTGATAGGACTAGTGGTTATGAACAGTGTTTAGCCGTAACGTGTACTGATAAGACTAGTGGTTATGAACAGTGTTTAGTCGTAACGTGTCCTGATAAGACTAGTGGCTATGAACAGTGTTTAGTCGTAACGTGTCCTGATAGGACCAGTGGTTATGAACAGTGTTTAGTCGTCACGTGTCCTGATAAGACTAGTGTTTATGAACAGTGTTTAGTCGTAACGTGTCCTGATAAGACTAGTGGTTATGAACAGTGTTTAGTCATAACGTGTCCTGATAAGACTAGTGGTTATGAACAGTGTTTAGTCATAACGTGTCCTGATAAGACTAGTGGTTATGAACAGTGTTTAGTCATAACGTGTCCTGATAAGACTAGTGGTTATGAACAGTGTTTAGTCGTAACGTGTCCTGATAAGACCAGTGGTTATGAACAGTGTTTAGTCGTAACGTGTCCTGATAAGACCAGTGGTTATGAACAGTGTTTAGTCGTAACGTGTCCTGAAAGGACTAGTGGTTATGAACAGTGTTTATTCGTAACATGTCCTGATAAGACTAGTTGTTATGAACAGTGTTTAGTCGTAACGTGTCCTGATAAGACTAGTGGTTATGAACAGTGTTTAGTCGTAACGTGTCCTGATAAGACTAGTGGTTATGAACAGTGTTTAGTCGTAACGTGTCCTGATAAGACTAGTGGTTATGAACAGTGTTTAGTCGTCACGTGTCCTGATAAGACTAGTGGTTATGAACAGTGTTTAGTCGTAACGTGTCCTGATAAGACTCGTGGTTATGAACAGTGTTTAGTCGTAACGTGTCCTGATAAGACTAGTGGTTATGAACAGTGTTTAGTCGTCACGTGTCCTGATAAGACTAGTGGTTATGAACAGTGTTTAGTCGTAACGTGTCCTGATAAGACTAGTGGTTATGAACAGTGTTTAGTCATAACGTGTCCTGATAAGACTAGTGGTTATGAACAGTGTTTAGTCGTAACGTGTCCTGATAAGACTAGTGGTTATGAACAGTGTTTAGTCATAACGTGTCCTGATAAGACTAGTGGTTATGAACAGTGTTTAGTCGTAACGTGTCCTGATAAGACTAGTTATTATGAACAGTGTTTAGTCGTAACGTGTCCTCATAAGACTAGTGGTTATGAACAGTGTTTAGTCGTAACGTGTCCTGATAAGACTAGTGGTTATGAACAGTGTTTAGTCCTAACGTGTCCTGATAAGACCAGTGGTTATGAACAGTGTTTAGTCGTAACGTGACCTGAAAGGACTAGTGGTTATGAACAGTGTTTATTCGTAACATGTCCTGATAAGACTAGTGGTTATGAACAGTGTTTAGTCGTAACGTGTCCTAATAGGACTAGTGGTTATGAACAGTGTTTAGTCGTAACGTGTCCTGATAAGACTAGTGGGTATGAACAGTGTTTAGTCATAACGTGTCCTGATAAGACTAGTGGTTATGAACAGTGTTTAGTCGTAACGTGTCCTGATAAGACTAGTGGTTATGAACAGTGTTTAGTCGTAACGTGTCCTGATAAGACTAGTGGTTATGAACAGGGTTTAGTCGTAACGTGTCCTGATAAGACTAGTGGTTATGAACAGTGTTTAGTCGTAACGTGTCCTGATAAGACTAGTGGTTATGAACAGTGTTTAGTCGTAACGTGTCCTGATAAGACTAGTGGTTATGAACAGTGTTTAGCCGTAACGTGTACTGATAAGACTAGTGGTTATGAACAGTGTTTAGTCGTAACGTGTCCTGATAAGACTAGTGGCTATGAACAGTGTTTAGTCGTAACGTGTCCTGATAGGACCAGTGGTTATGAACAGTGTTTAGTCGTCACGTGTCCTGATAAGACTAGTGTTTATGAACAGTGTTTAGTCGTAACGTGTCCTGATAAGACTAGTGGTTATGAATAGTGTTTAGTCATAACGTGTCCTGATAAGACTAGTGGTTATGAACAGTGTTTAGTCATAACGTGTCCTGATAAGACTCGTGGTTATGAACAGTGTTTAGTCGTAACGTGTCCTGATAAGACTAGTGGGTATGAACAGTGTTAAGTCATAACGTGTCCTGATAAGACTAGTGGTTATGAACAGTGTTTAGTCGTAACGTGTCCTGATAAGACCAGTGGTTATGAACAGTGTTTAGTCGTAACGTGTCCTGAAAGGACTAGTGGTTATGAACAGTGTTTATTCGTAACATGTCCTGATAAGACTAGTTGTTATGAACAGTGTTTAGTCGTAACGTGTCCTGAAAGGACTAGTGGTTATGAACAGTGTTTATTCGTAACATGTCCTGATAAGACTAGTTGTTATGAACAGTGTTTAGTCGTAACGTGTCCTGATAAGGACTAGTGGTTATGAACAGTGTTTATTCGTAACATGTCCTGATAAGACTAGTTGTTATGAACAGTGTTTAGTCGTAACGTGTCCTGATAAGACTAGTGGTTATGAACAGTGTTTAGTCGTAACGTGTCCTGATAAGACTAGTGGTTATGAACAGTGTTTAGTCGTCACGTGTCCTGATAAGACTAGTGGTTATGAACAGTGTTTAGTCGTAACGTGTCCTGATAAGACTAGTGGTTATGAACAGTGTTTAGTCGTAACGTGTCCTGATAAGACTAGTGGTTATGAACAGTGTTTAGTCGTCACGTGTCCTGATAAGACTAGTGGTTATGAACAGTGTTTAGTCGTAACGTGTCCTGATAAGACTAGTGGTTATGAACAGTGTTTAGTCATAACGTGTCCTGATAAGACTAGTGGTTATGAACAGTGTTTAGTCGTAACGTGTCCTGATAAGACTAGTGGTTATGAACAGTGTTTAGTCATAACGTGTCCTGATAAGACTAGTGGTTATGAACAGTGTTTAGTCGTAACGTGTCCTGATAAGACTAGTTATTATAATCAGTGTTTAGTCGTAACGTGTCCTCATAAGACTAGTGGTTATGAACAGTGTTTAGTCGTAACGTGTCCTGATAAGACTAGTGGTTATGAACAGTGTTTAGTCATAACGTGTCCTGGTAAGACTAGTGGTTATGAACAGTGTTTAGTCGTAACGTGTCCTGATAAGACTAGTGGTTATGAACAGTGTTTAGTCGTAACGTGTCCTGATAAGACTAGTGGTTATGAACAGTGTTTAGTCGTAACGTGTCCTGATAAGACTAGTGGTTATGAACAGTGTTTAGTCGTAACGTGTCCTGATAAGACTAGTGGTTATGAACAGTGTTTAGTCGTAACGTGTCCTGATAAGACTAGTGGTTATGAAAAGTGTTTAGTCATAACGTGTCCTGATAAGTCTAGTGGTTATGAACAGTGTTTAGTCGTAACGTGTCCTGATAAGACTAGTGGTTATGAACAGTGTTTAGTCGTAACGTGTCCTGATAAGACTGGTAGTTATGAACAGGGTTTAGTCGTAACGTGTCCTGATAAGACTAGTGGTTATGAACAGTGTTTAGTCGTAACGTGTCCTGATAAGACTAGTGGTTATGAACAGTGTTTAGTCGTAACGTGTCCTGATAAGACTAGTGGTTATGAACAGTGTTTAGCCGTAACGTGTACTGATAAGACTAGTGGTTATGAACAGTGTTTAGTCGTAACGTGTCCTGATAAGACTAGTGGCTATGAACAGTGTTTAGTCGTAACGTGTCCTGATAGGCCCAGTGGTTATGAACAGTGTTTAGTCGTCACGTGTCCTGATAAGACTAGTGTTTATGAACAGTGTTTAGTCGTAACGTGTCCTGATAAGACTAGTGGTTATGAACAGTGTTTAGTCATAACGTGTCCTGATAAGACTAGTGGTTATGAACAGTGTTTAGTCATAACGTGTCCTGATAAGACTAGTGGTTATGAACAGTGTTTAGTCATAACGTGTCCTGATAAGACTAGTGGTTATGAACAGTGTTTAGTCGTAACGTGTCCTGATAAGACCAGTGGTTATGAACAGTGTTTAGTCGTAACGTGTCCTGATAAGACCAGTGGTTATGAACAGTGTTTAGTCGTAACGTGTCCTGAAAGGACTAGTGGTTATGAACAGTGTTTATTCGTAACATGTCCTGATAAGACTAGTTGTTATGAACAGTGTTTAGTCGTAACGTGTCCTGATAAGACTAGTGGTTATGAACAGTGTTTAGTTGTAACGTGTCCTGATAAGACTAGTGGTTATGAACAGTGTTTAGTCGTAACGTGTCCTGATAAGACTAGTGGTTATGAACAGTGTTTAGTCGTCACGTGTCCTGATAAGACTAGTGGTTATGAACAGTGTTTAGTCGTAACGTGTCCTGATAAGACTAGTGGTTATGAACAGTGTTTAGTCGTAACGTGTCCTGATAAGACTAGTGGTTATGAACAGTGTTTAGTCGTCACGTGTCCTGATAAGACTAGTGGTTATGAACAGTGTTTAGTCGTAACGTGTCCTGATAAGACTAGTGGTTATGAACAGTGTTTAGTCATAACGTGTCCTGATAAGACTAGTGGTTATGAACAGTGTTTAGTCGTAACGTGCCCTGATAAGACTACTGGTTATGAACAGTGTTTAGTCATAACGTGTCCTGATAAGACTAGTGGTTATGAACAGTGTTTAGTCGTAACGTGTCCTGATAAGACTAGTTATTATGAACAGTGTTTAGTCGTAACGTGTCCTCATAAGACTAGTGGTTATGAACAGTGTTTAGTCGTAACGTGTCCTGATAAGACTAGTGGTTATGAACAGTGTTTAGTCCTAACGTGTCCTGATAAGACCAGTGGTTATGAACAGTGTTTAGTCGTAACGTGACCTGAAAGGACTAGTGGTTATGAACAGTGTTTATTCGTAACATGTCCTGATAAGACTAGTGGTTATGAACAGTGTTTAGTCGTAACGTGTCCTAATAGGACTAGTGGTTATGAACAGTGTTTAGTCGTAACGTGTCCTGATAAGACTAGTGGGTATGAACAGTGTTAAGTCATAACGTGTCCTGATAAGACTAGTGGTTATGAACAGTGTTTAGTCGTAACGTGTCCTGATAAGACTAGTGGTTATGAACAGTGTTTAGTCGTAACGTGTCCTGATAAGACTAGTGGTTATGAACAGGGTTTAGTCGTAACGTGTCCTGATAAGACTAGTGGTTATGAACAGTGTTTAGTCGTAACGTGTCCTGATAAGACTAGTGGTTATGAACAGTGTTTAGTCGTAACGTGTCCTGATAAGACTAGTGGTTATGAACAGTGTTTAGCCGTAACGTGTACTGATAAGACTAGTGGTTATGAACAGTGTTTAGTCGTAACGTGTCCTGATAAGACTAGTGGCTATGAACAGTGTTTAGTCGTAACGTGTCCTGATAGGACCAGTGGTTATGAACAGTGTTTAGTCGTCACGTGTCCTGATAAGACTAGTGTTTATGAACAGTGTTTAGTCGTAACGTGTCCTGATAAGACTAGTGGTTATGAATAGTGTTTAGTCATAACGTGTCCTGATAAGACTAGTGGTTATGAACAGTGTTTAGTCATAACGTGTCCTGATAAGACTAGTGGTTATGAACAGTGTTTAGTCATAACGTGTCCTGATAAGACTAGTGGTTATGAACAGTGTTTAGTCGTAACGTGTCCTGATAAGACCAGTGGTTATGAACAGTGTTTAGTCGTAACGTGGCCTGATAAGACCAGTGGTTATGAACAGTGTTTAGTCGTAACGTGTCCTGAAAGGACTAGTGGTTATGAACAGTGTTTATTCGTAACATGTCCTGATAAGACTAGTTGTTATGAACAGTGTTTAGTCGTAACGTGTCCTGATAAGACTAGTGGTTATGAACAGTGTTTAGTCGTAACGTGTCCTGATAAGACTAGTGGTTATGAACAGTGTTTAGTCGTAACGTGTCCTGATAAGACTAGTGGTTATGAACAGTGTTTAGTCGTCACGTGTCCTGATAAGACTAGTGGTTATGAACAGTGTTTAGTCGTAACGTGTCCTGATAAGACTAGTGGTTATGAACAGTGTTTAGTCGTAACGTGTCCTGATAAGACTAGTGGTTATGAACAGTGTTTAGTCGTCACGTGTCCTGATAAGACTAGTGGTTATGAACAGTGTTTAGTCGTAACGTGTCCTGATAAGACTAGTGGTTATGAACAGTGTTTAGTCATAACGTGTCCTGATAAGACTAGTGGTTATGAACAGTGTTTAGTCGTAACGTGTCCTGATAAGACTAGTGGTTATGAACAGTGTTTAGTCATAACGTGTCCTGATAAGACTAGTGGTTATGAACAGTGTTTAGTCGTAACGTGTCCTGATAAGACTAGTTATTATGAACAGTGTTTAGTCGTAACGTGTCCTCATAAGACTAGTGGTTATGAACAGTGTTTAGTCGTAACGTGTCCTGATAAGACTAGTGGTTATGAACAGTGTTTAGTCATAACGTGTCCTGGTAAGACTAGTGGTTATGAACAGTGTTTAGTCGTAACGTGTCCTGATAAGACTAGTGGTTATGAACAGTGTTTAGTCGTAACGTGTCCTGATAAGACTAGTGGTTATGAACAGTGTTTAGTCGTAACGTGTCCTGATAAGACTAGTGGTTATGAACAGTGTTTAGTCGTAACGTGTCCTGATAAGACTAGTGGTTATGAACAGTGTTTAGTCGTAACGTGTCCTGATAAGACTAGTGGTTATGAACAGTGTTTAGTCATAACGTGTCCTGATAAGTCTAGTGGTTATGAACAGTGTTTAGTCGTAACGTGTCCTGATAAGACTAGTGGTTATGAACAGTGTTTAGTCGTAACGTGTCCTGATAAGACTAGTCACACTGTCATACAAGGTTTAACACAAGACCAGTCAGTACAATAAATCCCAGTGTTTACCTAAAATACGCCCAGGTATACTGAAGTATACGCTAGAGTTTGCTTGTGTATGGTCTTTTGCACACAGGACATCACGGCAATAGCAAGGAAGTGCCTTGGAATGACACTACACATGCAATTGCAACTCCCAAAACCTATTTGGGGCTGAACGGTTAATATTGAGACAAAGCCATGTCGAGCCATCAAGATGCCGTCTCCGGGATTGAGGCTGAGGTCACTAAGCATCGTGCAACTAACAAACCTCCAAGGCGCATGCGCGAACACACACGCACATTACACACACACAGCACACAAACATGCACACACACACACACACACACACGTTCACACACACACACACACGTTCACACACACACACACATGTTCACACACACACACATACGCAGATCTGAATGTTAACAGCTCCCCCCCCCCCCCCCCACCTACAACCATCACACCATTCCAGCCCCCACCACTACAACCATCACACCGTCCGAGCCCTCCCCCCGCCGTCCTACACATCCTCATAGCCCCCCCCCCCCCCCCTGCTCCTACACAACCTCACAGCTCCCTCCCCCCTCCCAGCCCTGGCATCCTACAAATCCTCACAGCCCCCCCCCTCCCCTCCCCTGCCCCTACACATCCTCACAGCTCCCCCCTCCCCTACACATCCTCACAGCCCCTCCCCCCCACGTCCTCACAGCCCCTCTCCCCCAACATCCTCACAGCCCCCCCCCTTGCCCCTACACATCCTCATAGCCCCCCCCCCCCCTGCCCCTACACATCCTCGCAGTAACCAGTTCTCCTCACAGCCATTGCGTGTCTGCAAGAGCTGGATACCCCTACCGCACGGCAGGGACAATCCCCAGACCAGTCACGTATTTGCCAGCCCTGTGAGCTGCCATGGTCTTTTTCATCACAGTTACAATGGGTGCTCTTCTGTGGCATGGGCACTTGGGTAGACTTTGGGTATACATCACAGGTTGACAAGGACCTTGCGGGGATTTCTTCCGCTTTGCAAGTCCACCCGACGTGCACACACCCCTGCACCCTCACAGCCCCCCTCCCCCCCCCCCCCCCCGCACAGGGTGGTGGCGTTCCTGCGGATGCGGAGAACTCAGCCTCCAGCCGAGGATCTCGCGAACCGTGAATTTGTTTCCGTAAACATGTTGAAGCGTGGCAAGCGCAAGCTGAGTAATGAATATCCTTGCAAAGTGAGTGCTTGCCGTGTTACGACTTCAGACATCACAAAAAATCCTGTCGTGGGATTGCAGTACAAATTCAGGGACAGACGTGCATGTGTGTGTCAAAACCGACCACACACGTCAGCACACGTCAGGCGAAATTACTGGTCAGTCGGCGACACGCATTTTTCACAAATATTTGCGTTTCACCTGCTGTGAGAGTATGCGCGTACTCTTGTCTCATCCTGAGCACTTTTTTTCTTTTTTTCAGCTCCGGTATAGCTGTATTTTTCATTGCAAAGTCGTCCTCGATTGTTGTGTTCGTTGTTCAAACGATGTGGACATTCAATCATGAAGGCAGAGGACATAGGAGCCTGATTGGAGTTTCTCGTGGCATAGGACGGCCACACAGAGACACTTTGGGATTTTCTGAAGATAAAATACCGTACGCACGATGCTGAGATCAATTTGTGCGATATCAAATTGTTTGTGATCTACCACATCGAGCAGAACGGGATCTAATCACAAGCTTACCGACGGTTAGGCTGCCGACCTGACTGGACAAATGATCCCTGGCTTCACCGGATGCCAGAAGTCGGACACCATGTTCTTTGCCGCGACGTCCATCTCCAAAAAGAACTCCATCTTCGTCGTGAAAAGGCTTGAAATACTCAATATTCAACCGAGATTCGCGGACTCGCGCTTTCTCGGATCGATTAATTTCCTGTTGGAACAGTTGCAGGGCAGCTTCCCGCCACTGTTTCAACAGGCGATGGCTCCAAAGCATGCCTGGAACAAGCCATATCGAGGTTGCAAGCCACCCCTCTCAGCAAAAAATCGAAGAAATTCGAAATTTCAATGGTGGAAGATATACTATGAAGAGAATTTCAAAAAGTATGTTTCGCGGAGCGATCGCTCAACCTACGTCATTCAAACTTTGCAGGATAGTTCAGACGTACATGCTAGGCATGAAACCACAGGCGATGATGCCATAGCTGACACACAGAGTAACACACTCAGCAGATTCGTGTGCAAAGATACTAAATTAGTGTACGTCGTCATCGTCTTCCCGCTGATCTCGGAAGTACTATGACGTGCTATTTCGCCTGACGACGTAGCACGCAAAACACTGCAAAATACCGAAAATCTGAAGCACGAGTACGCAAAACAGACCCAGCTGGTTGGCATTTCTGGTTTCATGACAGTCAGTGATTCAGCCATACTCCACCATTACACACTCTACACACTACATACATATTTACTCACTCATGAACTACAAAATAAACACATACCTTGTCAGCTTCATGCTGTGTGAGAAGCTGCACACATTCATCATGACCACGTAGCTTTGCTAAGCCCAATGCTGTGAAACCTAACTGAGTAGCACAACAACACATCACAAGCACAACAACAACAGATATACTCATTCAAAAAAACTAAGAAATTTCAATTCTCACGAAAATGATCAATGCAGCACAACAAGCACATTATCGACGATGAGAACTAGCCAATGACCTCTTGAAATCACTCACATGACAAACAACATCTTCCTCATTGACATCCCTGTCCTAGAACTGTATCTAAGCACTTAAATTCACTTCACTCTTCGAAAAATTTCTAAAGCACTCCGAAAGAAACAATAACGAGGAGGGAAAGACATCATCATCATCACAGCTCTTCGTCAGGAACAACTGCATGTCTTCCTTGTACTCGTTAAAATAACAACAACTCATCACTCCTTACTCGTTCCAACAAATCAAATCGAGAGAGAGAGAGAGAGAGAGAGAGAGAGAGAGAGAGAGAGAGAGAGAGAGAGAGAGAGAGAGAGAGAGAGAGAGAGAGAGAGAGAGAGAGAGAGAGAGAGAGAGAGAGAGAGAGAGAGAGAGAGAGAGAGAGAGAGAGAGAGAGAGAGAGAGAGAGAGAGAGAGAGAGAGAGAGAGAGAGAGAGAGAGAGAGAGAGAGAGAGAGGGAGAGGGAGAGGGAGAGAAAAGGGAGAGGGAGAGGGAGAGGGAGAGGGAGAGAGAGAGGGAGAGGGAGAGGGAGAGGGAGAGGGAGAGGGAGAGGGAGAGGGAGAGGCAGGACAGGTGAGAAGGACGAGTAGAAACTGTTCACTTCACAACAGCACACAATCAAATACTTACCCAGTCAAGCAGTGCAGTATCCAAGGTGACACCGTCACTGTCATGTGACAGTATCACCTTGACAACATTGATCTTGTTGCTGGAGACTGCCCAGTGCAGTGGAGTATGTCGTACCTGTAGAGAAAGAGAGAATGTGATGAGTATTGCTATACAACCATTACACTAACTACTACAACCACACACCGACACAGACCTGGACAACTAGAACAAACACAACAATGCACGTGCACACATGAACACACATGCAGGACCACAGGCACATGAACAAACATGAAGAATTACAAGTCATTGTGTGCACATGTGAGTACACACCCATGGACACACACACACACACACACATACATGCGCAAAAGAACACACGTGAGCCTACAAGATAACACAGGTTGTACAATGAAAATGTCGTTTCTGATGAACAGTTGTGAGTGCAAACACGAACACACGTGGTCACAAGGACATACGAGCATGAACGATGAACAGATTGTCTTACAGACATACACACAGACATGTAAGAACTTACAAACTGATATTTCAGTTGAGACCACCAGACTCTAGAGTAACACTATTTCTTACCTTGCTGTCCTGTGCGTTGAGGCAAGCGCCGCGTTCGATGAGCAGTTTTGCTAAACGTGCATTGCCTGTCCCTGCACAATTGTGTAAGAGTGTCCAGTTGTACTGAACACACACACACACACACACATGCGCGTGCGCACACACACACACGTGCACACACACACGTACATACACACACAAACACACAGATGAACATGCAGTACATATACACAGGCCAAACACACCAACAAGGAAACAGACGTACACACAGAGACACCAGCAAAGACGTACACATGGCGGTGAACCAGCACAGTATACTGAACACAGACAATGTCTCTTGTCACAATCCAAAACACAACAACTTACGTAGGTCTTATCTTCTTCATTGACATCAACTGACTTGAAGTGAAGAATATAGTCGACAAGACCTTGCATCATTTCGTCACCCAAATGTTCACCACAATAGCAGAGAACAACTATCATCGTGACCTATGTGATCGACAAAACAGAAGAAACAATTTGACAATTACAACAATGACAGCAACAATACTCTCAGTACAATGCCATTAGGAGTTAGGAAACCTACTGATTGACCTCAGAGGTCAAAACCAGTCCAATTGTCATAACTTTATTCCAACTTGAGAGAAGCTTGCAGCAATTGCACATCTTGTAATGTTATGTCACAGAAACAATTTCCACTGATCATCAATCACTTGACAATGGTACAGACAAGAAGACGGCGTGTCACCACTTGAACATGTATATACACATACGGGTACGTGATCACACACACACACGCACGCACGCACGCACGCACGCACGCACGCACGCACGCACGCACGCACGCACGCACGCGCACACACATACACTCAAACACACCCACACACGTGTGCACACCCACACACACGCACACACACCTACACACACACACACACACACACACACACACACACACACACACACACACACACACACACACACACACACACACACACACACACACATGCAAGCACATTACATCAACACTCTACTCACTCCTAGTGTGTAGGAGCATGTGAATGTATAACCAGGTGTTGTCCATTTAACTTTCTCTGCTCCAGTACTGTGCAGGAGATGAAGGACGTTGAACACCAACGCCCATATCTCATACATCGCTCGTCCTTTCTCTGAAACTGCATCAGCAAATTTCTTCACAGTTTCTTCAAGATCTGTACCGGACAAACAGACACAACATACGAATGACATTTTCACCTCTTCACTTTCGTTGGCACATGCACAGACACACACGTCATGACGTCATAGAGACGTCCCTTATTTGGATAGTGGCAAGTAATGACATTTGGCCCGATATCTGAGACTTTCGACCTTCGGGGCTACGCGTTTTTTTTGAGAAAACACTAAAAACAAATTTGTTCGCAAAAAAATCGATTCCGTCAAAGCAAAGTGCAGAGACGACAATGGCGGAAGAAAATTGAAGGCGATTCTTGTGTCAGTTGGTTATTGGGCTCACGGAGCACAGCAGCCGCGATCCCATGGACGGTGATGCATCGTTCTTTGTGGATATCCTGTCAAGCGGCGACAGCGCTTCTAGTTCTGAGAGCGCATGTCAGGCGAATCGATCGCAAGTGACATGCGGTACTTACCTGTCGGGGCCGACGATGATGAGGACTTGGCCTGGATGAGTATGATCAAGGCCAACCACAGTCTGCCTCAGCGATAGCTGCTACAGCTCCAGGCAAGGACAACCAGGTGGATTCCTGAGGGTACGCCGCTTGCAAGGTCGCTGGGCGCCCTTGCGCGAGTGGCAGAACTGTTTCCTGAGTGTCACGCCAGACCTGCTAAAACAGCACGAAATGATGCGAGTTTTCTTTGCGACGATGATCCTAAAATGTTTGGGATGGCAAGCTCGATACTCGAGCTAATAATGGCGAATCAGACCATCACGGAGCATACGAGGCTGGGCAATTTCGAGTAACATTCTGTTACTTTTGAGTTGGTGGTGTGAAACGCATGTCAGGCTGGTTTACTGATGTTTGGAAATGGTCAGTCTCCACAAAGTGCAACAAGGCGAATCTGGACGCATTTGCTCTGTTTGACTCCTTCACAATAAGTATGTGAATGCTGTCACATGTATCATGGTGTTCCGTCAAAATCTGTTGCAGACTATCCTGTCAAGCATGTCCATCACCAGGAGAACAGATAAATCACCTCTCCTTCTAATGCTGCTATTGCTGCTGTTGCAACTACACAACCTCAATAAAGTAACGGAATGCTGGAAATGAAGTACCTGAACAGTCAAAACACTTCACTATTATTAGTTGGCTATTGATATCACATGGAAACAATTTTTGGTGGCTCCAAACACACTGATCTTTCAAAATTGTAAAAAAAGAACAATTCATTAACATGACTCCTGACTGTAGAATGCATTTCTACATGGTCAATATTGGTCTGATGGCCGTGAAACGAAGTCACAATACTCTACAAAGGCAAGACATCAATTTGCAATAAAAAAATCAATTTCACCAAAACAGCCCCGAAGGTCGATTTTCTCAGATATTGGGCCATTTGTTGCCACAGAGTACAGCGTGGTACAGGTATCCTAGCAACCATCATTCACAAACAAACGTCACAATAACCGTACATACAGCTATATATGGTTGTCAGTGACTGTAGCTGAAAGAGGTGAAGACGATCAATGAACGACATCACGGGGGTGTCTTCACAACACACCGCAACACATGCAATTTACGTTCTTCAACAAAATTACAGAAACCACCGGCAAATGTTACACCTCATTGCTACCACTGCCTACGACAACTATCGACGAAAGAAAACTGCTCCACACTTCAATAAACAACCAATTTACTTCACTGAATGGCCGTCACTTTGTGACACGAGACTAGGACAGAGACGAAGGTTCACGACAAACGGCATTCAAAAACAAAGGAGATGAACGACGGCAAAGCGTAGGTATTGGGAAGAAACCTGTTTTTACTCACAGTCTAGGATGGTCCCCTTCCGTCTCGCTTCCATTGATCGCAAGAAACACTACGAACTACTCCCACTCGACTAACTGAATTGCTGGAAATATTTCAATTGAAACTTTACACGACGAGGAAGGGCACTGCTGAAGTAAAACATCAACATGCAAATACTCTAGTCCAGTACCTATGGCTGAGTTTCAAAACCTCCTCCCTGATGTTCCTTGCCCTTGGACATGAACAAGACTACTAATGAGCTGCAAGGAACGGACGAAAGTCTTGACGAGCAACCAGAAGGTATTTAGCTGCGCGACTGGAAAATGTGAGGGATCAACTGACTGAACCTTTGAACTCTGACCTCTAGTTTGCTAGCGCTCTGTTGATGTATGGAACATTACAGACAGCAGTAGGCTGTTTCTAGTGGAGTGTACGCTAGCTACACAGCCTAGGCTATGTACATACATGTAAATGTTACGTCATAGATAAACGTCGATTTGATACATCAGGGACTCTAGTCTCTAGCGACGTCGCAGACATCAGACTCAGAGTCATTTCGCAATAGATGACTTGCACAAAGATCCGAGCCGCGAGTGAGACGGGGCAAGTGCACCCTGTGCACCCAGGCTACACTGCGGGCACCCTACAGTACACCATGGTACACCGTCTGTAGTGTACTTTTTTTGTCAGCATGAATGAACGGTGCACGGCATTTAGATCTACATGATGTACATGTACATGATCAGTACCGTCACTGTCTTCACGACTTCAGCAGCTCACGAGTCATGAGCACTTGTAGGGTTAGTGGAAGTACATGACTGTATATTATGTGAAGAGAAGCCAGGCGTCCAAACCAACCCAAAATACTCTTGCCATATTTTTCGGTGAAATAGTTATAAAAAAATTGTCTTACTAAACAACAGTGAGCATAGAAGCAACCTCGATGCACCCAATAATATGGCATCCGGGAACAGCAAGTGTTGCACGAGGATCCCAAGAACATGTCAAGTTCCATGCGACCCGCCGCCATCAAAAGAACGAAGGATAACTGTGCTAGCCTAGTTCATATTCAATGTAACGCTATCAGTACGGGATATAGGAGCCTGTTGGGAAGGCGTGGGTGAGCTGCTAAAATCTTGTACGGTTCGCACAGCACAACATACATGCAGCAGTTATTGCGACGGTTAACGTCGATGGACGAGAGTCATAAAGCACAGTCCATGGGGGTTGACGTTTCTGGGCTTCCTTTCCGAAAGGAAATTTTTATTTCTTCTCTAATAAAGCAGAATCATGCTGATTATACCAGTCTGTTATGAAGACAAGAAAGCAGCCATGGACATTGTGCCACACTAAAGGAACGACAGGTAAAAGATGAAGCACTTCATCTGAAAACTCAAGGACTGTCCATAAATGCAGCAAATGATAATCCTAGCCTGGTAATGTCCAACTCCGTCATGTGAGCCATTCGGTGGGAAGCATAATTTTCGAAATGCTGAAATTTGAACAGTTGCAGGTGTGCTCGTCGCCACACAATGCCATCGCCAGTTCACATTCGAAATGTAGCCATTTTTACGCTTGTGTCCCTGTACACGGCATGGAAGGCTGAACAGATTCAACTCTTCCATCGCTTCTTGATCTGTACAGTAGTGCGGTCGCGTTCCCGTTCCTGACACTCACATCCGTCTCCGCTAAGGGCGCGCTCACACTGCGACCAAAACCAGCGTCCATGCGGCCATGCGGCCAAGTTGCATGGCAACGGCATGAACTTGACCAAAACGTCGCGGCCACGTTTCAAATCGTGACCGCGACCTCCGGAGGGGGGTGCCACGACTTGGCGGCAACATGATCGTAGACGTGAAGCGTATTTGTGTACAACCTGGTCTGAAGTATGTTCAATTTCTCAAATTCCGGTGTGTTGATTCATGAAAATCGGCGGTTGTCGATGTCACCTCGACATTTGCACATTTTTAAAATTTTTGTAGTTGTGGTCCTGCACGCACGCACCGCCATTCTTTGCCCTTTTTGGACGATGTCGATTTTGTTTTTGTTTTTGTAGTTGCTTCGTTGTGATCGGGTCAGTGACCAATTTCTACAGTGTACTCGTTCAATACGATGGCAGCTTGGTCTGGCTTTTCGGTTTCGGAAATCATCTTTCTTTACTTTTCTGCGATGATGGAATGCCATACCTCAAGACATTTCAGTTACATATCATCGGAAAATACAGTTCTCATCTCGGCAACAGACGAAAGAAACCACTACCGGAATTTCCACTGCACTGGCACTTGCTCTGACCACGAGGTCAGGAAAGCGAAAGCGAAAGCGCTTGGATGTCAGCGGCATGGCAGTCCCTCAAGAGTCCAAACCTACCTGATTGTATGAATTATTTTCGTCGACTTCAAGAATACGAGTAGAGCCACGAGGCACTTCCTCCAACATGCGCATATGCAACATGTGAAAAATTACATCCAAAACGGGCCACAACTTTATTAGGAAACGCACGAACTCTTTTGGATACGAACTGCAATTCGTAAAGTTTGTGTGACAACTTCACGTCTACGCGTCTACGAGGCCTAGTGTGAGCACGACTCCCACGTTTCTGCGTTTTTCTGACGCATGGACGCGTGCTCATGGTCGCAGTGTGAGCGCGCCCTAACCAGCATCATGAGCACTCCAATGGTTCCCGCCGCTCCTTCCGTATCGTCCCAGCGCGCCCCGTCAAGATGTGAATTACTGTAGGCAACGGAGCCAGTGTATGATGAAGGCGAATGCACTGTTTGATGATGCTCCAACAAATCCTTTCACCGTTGTATGGAATTTGTAAGAAGAGTAGTGGCTCAACTGTAGGTCCAACGCAGAAGGTACCTCACAGCGCAGTTATGTTACGTCCACAATAATGAACATACTCAGCAGACCGTGATGTGTATCAGACACACTCTGGCATTATTTGGTCCACATTCTCCCAGGAGGAGATGAAATGTAGTTCAATCATGTCTTCAGTACATGGGGTACCGTTGCCTCGTTGCAACTAAACAGGTATGCAGGTTACTTTCCCATGAGACCCAGCCGGAGCCGCATCGTCGTCATTACCAGCTAATCATGAAGAGGTATAATGTGACTTTCCACCACTCCCTGATTCAATCATAGTTTGCGAGCCTGCGCCAAACTGCTTTCTCACTAGAGCCAGGCATCGGATA
Source organism: Sycon ciliatum (assembly GCF_964019385.1). Taxonomy (NCBI): domain Eukaryota; kingdom Metazoa; phylum Porifera; class Calcarea; order Leucosolenida; family Sycettidae; genus Sycon; species Sycon ciliatum. The sequence goes on from NC_088644.1 coordinate 48,307,568, forward strand.
CATATGGCTTCAGTAAGGTTTACAATGCTATGTCTCTGGCCTAGATCCAAGCCTAGATACAGCTGCTCAGAGTAAGGGCTGATGAAATGTTCATATCGGAACAAGTGAGACTTCAACAGTAGCTAGTACACATCAGGCCTGAGGACTTCGCAGCGTTTCTCCAGCACACTTGTTCTCTCCTTCAACTCAGATACTACTTGAAGTACTACTAAAGGCCATCTGGCTCTCATACTCAGTCCTTCCACCCTTCATTTTCGTGGTTTAGGCTTCCACTCGTCACTCGGCAGGTTCCTGGCCTCTCCGCAGTCTATCCTCAGGAGAGGGTCGCTCTGGAGCTAGTGCAGCCGATTGAAAGGGAATCGAGTTCTTTCTCAGACGTCCACAAACTTTCGTTGTGCTTGACTTCGCTTCCACTGCGGGAAAGTAGTCACACTTCAGGACCACGACGTGCTTGTTTTTCAGCCTACACCAATGATACTAAAATAAATATTCCCTCATTTTTCTGCCTCCCGCCCGGCCGGCTCGGAAAGGAACGTATGGAATGGGAGCCTCAGTTCCATCTCTCGTCTGCTAGTTCATTCAGGAGCGCAGCAGCGCTTCGGCATGACGATACAAGTCTAATCAAAACAACTCTACTCTCTAGCCAAAAAAAACTAGCTCAGTGTTCGTCAGGCAAAAAGCGAAACTTCGAAAGTCACGAACTCAAAAGGTGGGGAAGTCAGAGTCAGAAGGTCCACTTGCCCCGTCTCGAACCCAGACAATCTTTGTGCAAGTCATCTATTGCTGCGTAGCACTGTATCTGTGCATAGCACTGGTGAGTAGATCTACTGGGGACTAGACCAGAGCTACACTGTAGAGACACCACACAACAGTCAACACTCTACAGAACCGAAACTAAGTGCAAATTTGGAATCAACTAAGTGATCAGTACAGTGGCCTGTGCAATGCACGGGCGGCCGGTCGAGATCGCGACATGATCTGCTGACCCCAAGCACGGTCATACTGTGATCAACCAAACCATGTTCAAGAGTACAGAAATCTCCGCGGTCCAAACCAATCAAATACAAATGCGACTATGTCTACCTGGTCTAGCATACACTGTTCTGGTCGGCCTAAACTGAATCCTACGCCAGAGCGCTTCTATGGCCAAAAGAGTGGTAGAATCTGACACTCCGTGACTGCGTGTTATTGGGTACTTGTAGATACCTTTGTCGCTGCATTCTCTTAATTCAGTCATGTGCCATGTGTCGGTCAAACATGCAAATCGGCTATAGTGATGCACCGGATATAGTGATAAATTTTCGAAAATCAAAGGGGCACGTTATATCCGATATTTACTGTACTTGTAGATACCTTTGTCGCTGCATTCTCTTGAATTCTCAATTATGAAAGTAATAGATATCTACCGTACACATCTCACATGCCTACTAGTGTGTGTTCAGACAATATCCAGTAGACTGTGGGAGAGAGAAAGAGCCACACGTACATTCAGATAAGAAGTGATCTTTTCAACGAAGACAAGGTCGAAACACCACACACACAGTGACACAGACACCCCCCCCCCCCATACACACATAGATGCACGCACTCACGCGTGCGCGCACGTACGTACCTCGTTGCGATTTTGCTGCAGGCTGAGTTTGAGAGGCAGCGGCGGCGGCGGCAGGTATTGTTTGTTTCGGGACGGTAGCAGAGGGAAGTCTGGTCACTTCGCGTCCGTCAGAGGACACAACAACATCTTTAGAATGGTACTTTGCGTGAAATTTGGGTGAAGGCGTCTTGGCAGTCCAAGGTTTTGTGTGTTCTTACGAAAAGCAAAGAATCAGTAGTCAGTATGAATTGTACTGCAGAAAATCTAAAACTTATACTAATTAATTAGAAGCGGTGAGGCCTCCTGCAGTTTCATACAGAATTACAGATGGAGCGGACTCGCTCCCTTCTATTTACACTGCAACGTTCGAACACATTTTCGTAGTTAAAACAACGTTTCGGCATATAGCCCTCATCAGGTTTGCAATGATGTGCACTCTACAAAGGAGCAGCAAATATACTGTGCTGTGCTGTGTTTGCGCCAAATGTGTCAGCTACAAAGGTGGCGAAAGGGATTGGTGATATATTAATATCCAGATACGATATATTCACAGTAGTGCCCAGCCAGCATTAGTGTTTACTTGCGGCCGCAAGTTGCGGATTTCAACAGCTTCTCGCAGTTTTCTGCTTGCTCTGTCGCCTGCCCTTGCCAGGACTGACACAGCCGAGAACACACTATCCGCAGCAGCTATACTCTCGCCGGAATGTTTGTCGCGCACGTGGTCACCCCATGGCTTATCGAGAGTGCGACGGCGTGCCTCGCCATTGTGCTCCCGAATTCTTGTTTCCAAGGAGCGTTCCGTCTCCCCTACATACGTTTCCCGGCACCATTTGCATTGCAATTCGTAGACTACATTCTTTGTTAGGGGTCAAACGGGTGTACCGGGTACCCGGGTACCCACCCGTTAATCTCAGGTACCGTTAGTAAAAGGGTACCCGTTTGTAAAAAAAAAAAAAAAAAAAAAAAAAAAAAAAAAAAAAAAAAAAAGGTGATCCTATCGGTATTCCAAGACTCAAAAATAAATAGGAGTGCGGATACTCTTTTCCTTTTTCCTGTGCATTCCCGCTTTCGATTTTATCAGGCAGGAGCAGGCTGAAAGACAGACTTGACAGTTGTTCTCTCCACTCTAGTGCCAGTAAAAATCCTCGTACTGGAGGTTTTGATTGTGATGTGAGAAAATGCAAGACTTGAAACTCGTTCGAGGTGGCAGCTGAGTAACTAGAAAGTTACGATGGTTCTCCGACATCGAACCTGCCACAGTACTTGATGAACTAGTGTCACCAGGCTGAGTGACCAGTCGGAGTGTCACAAACGTGATGTTCGTAGGTGGTAGCTACATGTATGATACTCATGGTTGTAGTTTGTTCCTTCAATCGACGAGCTGAAAAGTAGTTCGAAATATTGCATACAAGATTACGGATTTGTGAAGATTCATTTCACGAGTTCAACAAGCTAGCACTAGCAGCTAGCTAGCCAGCAGCACATCAGCTGTGTCAGGCACCCCAGCTAGCTATGGGCGCGAACATCTTCTGAATGCAACGAGTACCAGTTCTCTGCGAACATAGCAAATAGGATTGCGCGAGATCACGGAAGTTTTGCTAAACCACTCTGTCCTTGCATGGCTTGAGTCACATCAATCTGCAGTTGATTTGCGTACATGTAGCAAAATACATGACATTGTAGCTTGTAGGACCGTCTACATGTACGATTGTAAGTTACTGCCTGTGAAGTTATGTACGTGGGCAAATGCACGGATGACATTCATTTGGAACCTTCATTGCCATAATAATATTATGATACACGAATCAATTGCGAATCATAATGTAGTATCAAAATACAACCTGAGAATATACAAATTAAAATCATGATTTATGTGAGAAATGCGCAAAAAAATAATATGGCTGCTAAAGGGTACCCGTTAACCCGCCCGTTAAGAAAATTACCCGTTCGTTAGTTAAAGGTACACCCGTTGGACCCCTATTCTTTGTCATACATACTCGTTCGCCTCCAGACTGACAGGTAATGCAAGGCCCTAGTGGACGTCCTCTTCGTCTTTTTTCAGTAATGTTGGGCTCGTTTACGCACTTGGGTGGTAACAGCGCCGAACGGCACAGTTGACGCCTGAGGCTGCCCGAGTGCTCGTATACGACACGTACCGGCAACTTGTATTTCCGTATTGCTTTGTTCACATGGTGGTGTACTTCATCGGACTTGAACGGTAGTTTAAGGAAGGCAGAGCGGGGATTACCGCGTCGTCCACGCCGAGGTTTCCTGGCAGCTTCCCTTGCTTCCGATATGATACTGTCTGGGTAGTTATTTATGCGCAGTTGTTTGTGTATTTTTTGTTCGCTCTCGGCTTGCATCATGGGGTTAGACGATAGTCGCTGTGCCCTTAGGAATTGAGATTGAGCGACGGCTAACTTGATGTGGTGAGGAACTGCCGATGAATAATCCACCAGTAGGCCACTACTGCATGCCTTCTGGAACAATTTGAATGACAGCTCTCCGGTTTGCCCAACCACGATCGTTACGTCCATGTAGTCTATGCAGCCACTGTCACAACTTAATTCATGCGTGAATTTGATACGTTCGTGGCTGGTGTTGAATCTTTCTATGAGCTCCAGAAGGCGCTGCCTGCCATGTGTCCATAGGATGATGATATCGTCGATGTATCGTCTGAACAGAATAGGTTGGAAGGGTGAGTCCTGAAGAAGTCGTGTCTCAATGGTGTGCATAAACAGGATGGCAAATGGAGGTGCCAGGTTGTTCCCCATAGCAACCCCATCTAGCTGGTGGTAGATCTGTCTGCCAAATCTGAAGTAGTTATGACTCAGAACAAACTTCAGTAGTGTCCTGACTTGGGTCACGCTCAGCCCGAGCATATCAACTCTGTTATAGTGTTGCTCTAGCACGTCACTAACGGCATTCACGCCCTCTTCGATCGGTATGCTGGGATACAAACCCACCACATCCATCCTAGCCAGAATCGTTCCAGCAGGTGCTTTAAGGCCAGGGTATATGGTGCGGATATTGTCAAGCGCGTCTTTGGTGTTGATGAGGTGCGATGGGACAAATGCAAGCAGTTGATGCAATATGCGTTCGAGAACCACCGAAATTCCTGTGACTGGACTGTCACAAGCAGAGACAACAGGTCGGAGGGGCAAATTTTGCTTGTGGTCCTTTGGAAGACCGTATAGTTCCGGGAATCGTGTGTCATGAGGGAGTATTGCAGTCAGAAGGTCAGGATCCATATTCGTGCATTGCTCTTCCAGTATGGATTTAACCTCTTTCTCATACGCAGTGATAGCAATACGGAAATACAAGTTGCCGGTACGTGTCGTATACGAGCACTCGGGCAGCCTCAGGCGTCAACTGTGCCGTTCGGCGCTGTTACCACCCAAGTGCGTAAACGAGCCCAACATTACTGAAAAAAGACGAAGAGGACGTCCACTAGGGCCTTGCATTACCTGTCAGTCTGGAGGCGAACGAGTATGTATGACAAAGAATGTAGTCTACGAATTGCAATGCAAATGGTGCCGGGAAACGTATGTAGGGGAGACGGAACGCTCCTTGGAAACAAGAATTCGGGAGCACAATGGCGAGGCACGCCGTCGCACTCTCGATAAGCCATGGGGTGACCACGTGCGCGACAAACATTCCGGCGAGAGTATAGCTGCTGCGGATAGTGTGTTCTCGGCTGTGTCAGTCCTGGCAAGGGCAGGCGACAGAGCAAGCAGAAAACTGCGAGAAGCTGTTGAAATCCGCAACTTGCGGCCGCAAGTAAACACTAATGCTGGCTGGGCACTACTGTGAATATATCGTATCTGGATATTAATATATCACCAATCCCTTTCGCCACCTTTGTAGCTGACACATTTGGCGCAAACACAGCACAGCACAGTATATTTGCTGCTCCTTTGTAGAGTGCACATCATTGCAAACCTGATGAGGGCTATATGCCGAAACGTTGTTTTAACTACGAAAATGTGTTCGAACGTTGCAGTGTAAATAGAAGGGAGCGAGTCCGCTCCATCTGTAATTTTATACTAATTAAGTAAAACAAAACAGGAGATAAAGGATGATCGTGACAGTGTAGTAACATAGTAACAGTGCGGGTTGGGTTTTTCTTGCCAGTCTCGCTGTGTGCAGGGGAATATCACACGCACGTTCCCAGCAACACTCAGTCTGACACACTCATGAAGGCGAAGTGCTACTTTCATGGCACTTCGCCGCTCCTGTCTAGGAACTTGATACAGTATGCACACGTTGGAGGTTGTGGAATGCGGAAATTGAAATCGCTCGGATCATCAGTGACAGTCCAGCTGGCCGGGCAGCAGTCCACGGTACCCGTACATGTAGAGAATCCTATCTTGGATATCCTAATATGGACTCACGTACAGTATGGTATTAATTTACACTGAGCGACAAAGTGACTCGACTGTTTCCTTCACAAGAATAGGGGCAGTACATGCTGTGCGGAATAGCAAGCAGAGTCCGCCATAGCGGCAATGGCGTACAGTGTCAGTAGTAGTAGTAGGGCTGGATGAAAAGTCAGTGTTACATGTAGACTTGTAGTCCGTACAGACCGAGTATGAGTTTGAGTGACCGCAACAACGACTTGTTTGCCTTCCGCAGGACCGCAGGGCAGTCCACGTTTTGCTACAAGGAGATAGTTCACAATCTCATACACAACTCGGTCTATGGATGGTCGTGAGGTACATGTGCATAATCATTGCGCCCATGTACATGTAACCACCCCCCCCTGCCCCCGTAGAAGTAAGCTTGGAAGGGGATTAACAAATAAATTTCGCACCACCGGCTATGCAATTTCATTGAGAACCACAAACAGCTATTAGTTTCGCATGTGCCAGGCCACCACCATGCTGCAAGGGGATTACAAGAAGTACATCTTTCCACGTCGACTGTCGTATAGTGTAGATTCTACCATGGACTGGTCAGACTGTACAGCTGGTAATGTATGAACTGGTCAGACTGTACAGCTGGTAATGTATGAACTGGTCAGACTGTACAGCTGGTAATGTATGAACTGGTCAGACTGTACTGCTGGTAATGCATGGTTCAATTAAATTATTTCAGCTTTCCTGCTGACGGTGACTCACCTGCCACCATGTCCCAATACGGCAATAGTGCTATACCTTGTCTAATACACAATAATTGATTGTAGGAATGTTGAACATTATGTATAACTTGATAACCGCAATCAGTAATACAAGCTGGGTCTTTTTGAGTCGGCATTTGTAGTGTTAATGCAGCTGTCAGTGTTGCTCGCGGTCTGCCACTGGCAAGCTCCACCGCCGCAAGAACCGATGGCGGAGGATCAGGAGGAGGCAGTGGGACCGGGACCGCAAGCGGCACCGCCGGGGGCACTGACGAGGGAACCACCGACGGCCAGAGCAAAGGCGGCGACACAAGCCGACCCGATGAGCCACCACGCCCATTCTCCTCCACCACCGCCACCAACGACGGCGGAGCAAGCACAGTCTGAGAGCCAGGATCCGCGGGTTGTGTAGGCAACGGCTGTGTGGTTAATGGTTGTTTTCTAGGTCGCCCTCGCTTCGGTCTTTGTTGTTGTGCGCAAGGTGGAAGTATGCGACGTGGTGTGTGTTGTTTGACCTCCTCCTGATCCTCCGCCATCGGTTCTTGCGGCGGTGGAGCTTGCCAGTGGCAGACCGCGAGCAACACTGACAGCTGCATTAACACTACAAATGCCGACTCAAAAAGACCCACCTTGCATATCAGTAACTCCCACACCAACACCAACAACGCAATCTACAGCAACTACAACTAATCCACCATCCAAGCCCATAATTGAAAGACCAAGACGATCAACAGCCAACTACAACAGAAGCTACGCACTCAGCGGACGAGGGCGAAAGGAGGGACGTGATAGCAGGGGGACGGCCGAGTTGAGTTCAATGGACCCGGTCAGGCGGGATGGACGAGACAGAGAGAGAGTACAGAGGAAGCGGAGCATGGAACGGACGGCGGAGGGAGCAGTGAGTCGGAGAGCGGTGATGGAAGTGGTGGTGAGAGTGCCGGTGAGAGTGTTAGTGTTGTGCGTAGGTTTCGTGGTAGCAAGTCTTCAGTGTACAATCATCTGCTGGCTAGTCCTGATTGTTGCGGTGCGTATTCCGACTCTTCGTTCACTGTATTGTGCCGTGGTCGTCATGGTTATGGACTACAGTTAAAAGTGTTGGAAGCTATCTATCAGCGTCTGTACAAGCCTAATTTGTGTGTACAGAAAGATAGTATAATTGGGTTGAAATTGTTCAAGTAACGTGTCGTGTTTAGTGCGGCCAAGCTTGGCCGTTAATGTTCTAGGTTTAATGTACTGCTGTTATGTGTTATCACGTTGTCTTTCCTTCCTTTCTCCTTTGTTCATTTCTCGCTTTGATTGTTAAAATTCACACTTGTAAATTTCACTGTTGTTGCTCTTAGTGTTATTTCTCTAACTTAGATTTTCTATAATAGTTCAATTTTTGTTTTAGTGTCCTTTAGTACAACGACGATTCCTGATGAGTGTTGTACGAAAACTTGTTTGAATCCCTTTCTTTCTCTACACAATTTCTTCACATTTTTCATCGTTTTATTGCACATTGTCTCCACCGTTTTACAATACATGAATACAGTGTACACAAATGTCGATCCAGCTTGTATTACTGATTGCGGTTATCAAATTGTTGTCTCCTCGCCGTTTGTTCAATTTTGTATAACGTTTATAATTACATGTACCTGTTCTGTACCGGGACTTTTGTGTTCAGCTGCCCCACTCGAAACAAGGAAGATGATTGGACCAACACCTGACATGATTTTCTTTTAAAATGTTCCTCCCAGTGCTATCTTCCTTTGTCGTGTCAAGTTGAGCTTCAATGTCTCATCCACTGCCCCCCCCCTCCCTAACTCTTTCTCTCCTCTCCTCTTCGAAGTCGTGTCCTTGCGAGTAGACACGTTTGTCAGTTTGCTTCAACGCATACATGTAGAAGTCCAACAACAACGAGTAGGCGTCTGCTGCACTTTCTTGTCCTTAGGTTGCCAGCTGACCGCTTGGAGCAGCGCAGCGTCCATCATGATCATCTGGCCGGCTTGTGTGTGTGTGTGTGTGTGTGTGTGTGTGTGTGTGTGTGTGTGTGTGTGTGTGTGTGTGTGTGTAAGTGTCGGCTAGGCGATGACGACCAGCCGCCGGCCCCTGCTCCTCTTGTTGTTCCGGGTGTAACTTGCACAACCTGTCAGCTTTCGTTTAAATCGGCTGCGGGTCTCACGCGTCACCGTTGTGGAACCTGTCCAAAGCGCCCTACTATGGCTGAACGCCAGCAATTCAAGTTTCACTGCCAAGTAACGTTAGTTTGCCACAACCGATGGTTCCGGAGGCGGCAATATCCGGATCGCCACTAGGAGCATTGCCTTCCTCCCCCCTAACCTCTCTGACAGTACCTCCCACCTTGGAGCGGCGTGGCCAATTCTGACAGCTGTCAATAGTAGTAGTAGTAGTAGTAGTAGTAGTAGTAGTAGTAGTAGTAGTAGTAGTAGTAGTAGTAGTAGTAGTAGTAGTAGTAGTAGTAGTAGTAGTAGTAGTAGTAGTAGTAGTAGTAGTAGTAGTAGTAGTAGTAGTAGTAGTAGTAGTAGTGTGTGTGTTTGTGTGTGTGTGTGTGTGTGTGTGTGTGTGTGTGTGTGTGTGTGTGTGTGTGTGTGTGTGTGTGTGTGTGTGTGTGTGTTGCAAGCCCGCGAGTGAAGCAAACTACCGCACGAAGACAACGAATTGGAACGACTCTGACTGAGCATTGGCTAATGGAATGTTCGCACTGTTGTGGAGAGTGATGGACCAGTTCAAGCGGCAGCCGTGAAAGGAATCGCTTCAGATGATAAGCCAGATCCATAGCTGCCGGAGATGACTCTCTCGACCATGGTTCCTGAGTCCCTGACTTCTCTTTCAGCCCTAGCGGACTTCCGTCGCTCGTCGTTCCATATTGTCGGCCCCGCAATGGGACACGTGACCCTAATGGCAGTGTTTACCAGGACCAGGACCAGGACCAGGTGTGTGTGTGCGTGTGTGTATGTATGTGTGTGTGTGTGTGTGTGTGTGTGTGTGTGTGTGTGTGTGTGTGTGTGTGTGTGTGTGTGTGTGTGTGTGTGTGTGTGTGTGTGTGTGCCAACCTGTCGGAAGGATACTTTCTAGCAAAATATTTGGAAGTTTGACTTATTCTCTTGCCTGTACAATATTACAAATGTACACAAATACATGGTGTTTCCTTTTGGCAGAATGGTGGGTGCAGTTTTAGATTTTGAACGCATAGAATCGGCCTACCAACCAATCACTGACCGCTTTTATCCATGCCATCAGAGAGCATCAATGCAGATCGTGAACTGGCTTGGCTGCCCTGGATAACAAGTATAAAAGACGCTGGAACTAGGCTAACTGGTCAATTTTGGTCGAGTAGCTTGTGTAGGAAAGATCTCATTTCCCCGCTAGTGTCTACAATGGTCCAGGTCCTCGCGTGCCATCACTGCTCCTATGGTTGTCAACATCCTCACCCAGAGTTTCAACCCGGGAGACTCTTTGGCAGAGGTCGCCAGCCTGAAGGCCTCTAATCGCAAGGATGTGAAGGCAGCTGCCACGGAAGCCCTTCAGCAATTCACCGCCTGAGCCTTCTCCGCCCTCCAGCACTCCATTAACCTTGGCAGTGAGGCGGATGCGTCCAGCGAGCTCACGTGTCGCCCCCATCAGTCGGCATGGGTTCAGCTTGTCGAGGTGTAACTGGTCCACCTCTCGCTTGGCTGAGGGATTACCTGACTGATCGTCACATGAGGGTTGCAGTTGGAGGTGGACTTTCCAGTCCGTACCCGACCAAAGCTGGCGTGCCGCAGGGCAGTATCCTTGGTCCCACCCTGTTCATTCTCTACACCAATGATGGCGAGGACCACCTCCCACCAGACATGGAGCTAGCAGCCTACGCTGACGACACCCCTCTCTTCCACTGCCTCACATGAAGAGCTGATATCGATTGTGGATCTGAGCTCCTCCTGCAGGGCATTGATGCGTTTTCCCGTTGGGGACATAAGTGGAGGATTAAATTTGAGCCCTCCAAAACGCAGGCTATGTCTATAGGCCACCATCGCCAGCCCTAGGAGCTCCCTCGAGCAACATTTGATGTCACACCGGTCAGTGAAGAGAGTCGTCTGAAACTCCTGGGAGTCACCCTGGACGCGACACCCTGAGCTACTCATTCCACCTCCGCTTCCTAGCTCCCGTGCTAACCAGCGGATTGGCTTCCAGAAGCGAGGGTCTCCCATTCTGGACGCCGGGAGCCGCCAACGGGTCTACAACGGCTTTATGCGACCCACACTCGAGTATTGCCCCTTAGTGTGGTGGGGCTCACCCTCATCCCATCTTCAGAAACTGGACCAGATCCAGCGAAGGGCCCTCCACATCATCGAAGCAGGTACTTGGCTCCCTAGTCTGGCACTCCGTCGCCTGGTAGCTGCGCTTGCCTATACCTACAAGCTCTGCTATCTGGATGCATCCAGCCCTCTCAAGCAGATGCTGCCCAAACCAGCCACTCACCGTGCCCCGAGAAAATACCTACCTGTCACTCTCTCCAGCTGCAGGATTCACACGAATACCAGATGACAACTGGCCTGCCTGCCAACACCCGGAAAAGCTGCCTCCAAGGATTCCCTGCTTGCCCCGTTGCAACGTGGAATTCCCTGCCACCAGACCTGTTCCACCACCCACCCGCCCAGCCCCACATGCAAAGCTTCAAGAAAAAGGTGTACCGTCACCTTCTTGCTCAGGACTGTCTCTCTCCTACTGATGCACTTTGAATGTGCTCGCCAACGCTTTCCCTGTTCTTGGTAGTGTTCAGTTGCTTACCTTATAACCTTGCTGCCATCATCGCTAATAGTCTGATTCTCATGTACATGTCCCATAACCTGCTATCCTTCGCAGTCCCCATCACCAAGAGCACTGTGCTCTCCTATCTCCCAGCTTTCTCTCTGTCTCTCTCCCTCTCCCTCCCTCCCTCCTTCCTTCCATTCCACCCCATCTTCCTCCCTCCCTCCCATCTGTCCCTCCATCTGTCCCTCCCTCCTATCCTCTCTCCCTCCCTCCCTCCCTCCCTCCTCCCTCTCTCTCTCTCTCTCTCTCTCTCTCTCTCTCTCTCTCTTCTCTCTCTCTCTCTCTCTCTCTCTCTCTCTCTCTCTCTCTCTCTCTCTCTCTCTCTCTCTCTCTCTCTCTCTCTCTCTCTCTCTCTCTCTCTCTCTCTCTCTCTGTCTCTCTCTCTCTCTCTCTCTCACTCTCTCTCTCTCACTCTCTCTCTGTCTCTGTCTCTGTCTCTGTCTCTTTCTCTCTCTCCCTCTCTCTGTCTGTCTCTCTGTCTATCTCTCTCTTTCGCTCTCTCTCGCTCTCTCTCTCTCTCTCTCTCTCTCTCTCTCTCTCTCCCGAAAATTCAAATGAACTTCTTCATCTCGTTTTGCAAGGCGGGAGAGAAGCCAGTTCGCGTTCAGCCCAGACGGAAGTTGGTTACGACTGATCTCCTGTCAGCGGCCTCAGACTGGAAACTTCTTGTCGACTCAGTTAGTGCAAAGATTTCTTTCCCTAGCTGTGTTGCACTTACCACCCTAAGACCAGATATAGTTCTGTACTCTACGAGTCGTAGGATTGTATTCTGGATGGAGTTGACAGTTTGTGCTGAGGACAGATTCAGTGTCAGTAACTCGCGGAAGGACCGGCGGTATGCGGATCTGGCCGATCAATGCCGAGCAAACGGGTGGCAGGTCGTTTCTGTTTCGGTTGAGGTAGGTGTGCGTGGTTTCATCCCGGACTCTCTTCGGAGGGCTCTGAAAGCGCTTGGGTTTTCTAATCGAAGAATAAAATTTATTTGTAATTTGTGCAGTAAGACGTCTCTGCGAAGCAGCTACATCATCTGGTTGCGACGTTCAACAAAAACACTGGTCGGAAGATCCACTTTTCTGAGGTACTGTATGTGGGGCTCCGTTTATTGAGGTGCGTTGAAATTTATTCTCTTTATCTTATTATTTCTTTTCTATAATTTCCCCATATGAGTTCCTATCAGTTGCTGTGAACACCTTGAGTGGAGAGCGCTTGCTCGAGCGTTGAACCGGGTTTCTTAATCCACCATATCCAGTTCGCAGCTTGGCGGGGTTGTGAGCAGGCTTTCATTTCATCTTTTCTTATTATTTCTTATTATTTCTGCTTTTCATCTCATTACAAAAATTCTGCGCTTTTTCTCCATCTGCGCATAAAATCTAGACTGACAACCTTCTTGTTACATCATGCACCTGCTTTCAGGCGTAAAAACCCTGTTGTAGAGGTCTCAGTCCTCATTTGTTAGACTTACCTGTCTTTATAAATGTAACTTACTCTCTCTCTCTCTCTCTCTCTCTCTCTCTCTCTCTCTCTCTCTCTCTCTCTCTCTCTCTCTCTCTCTCTCTCTCTCTCTCTCTCTCTCTCTCTCTCTCTCTCTCTCTCTCTCTCTCTCTCTCTCTCTCTCTCTCTCTCTCTCTCTCTCTCTCTCTCTCTCTCTCTCTCTCTCTCTCTCTCTCTCTCTCTCTCTCTCTCTCTCTCTCTCTCTCTCTCTCTCTCTCTCTCTCTCTCTCTCTCTCTCTCTCTCTCTCTCTCTCTCTCTCTCTCTCTCTCTCTCTCTCTCTCTCTCTCTCTCTCTCTCTCTCTCTCTCTCTCTCTCTCTCTCTCTCTCTCTCTCTCTCTCTCTCTCTCTCTCTCTCTCTCTCTCTCTCTCTCTCTCTCTCTCTCTCTCTCTCTCTCTCTCTCTCTCTCTCTCTCTCTCTCTCTCTCTCTCTCTCTCTCTCTCTCTCTCTCTCTCTCTCTCTCTCTCTCTCTCTCTCTCTCTCTCTCTCTCTCTCTCTCTCTCTCTCTCTCTCTCTCTCTCTCTCTCTCTCTCTCTCTCTCTCTCTCTCTCTCTCTGTGTGTGTGTATTTATTTTATTAAATTTGTATATATATTTTTGAGGATTTCCCAAAGACGTAGTCTAAATTGAAGGGAGTTCCATTATAATGGGAGGCTGTAGGGTTGAGATAGCAGACAGTGGAGGGCTAATGATAGGTAATGAAAAGCCTAGCTAGAGAGATACAATTATGCTGAATGTTCCAGAATGTTCCTTTACTCAATAATACCTATAGCCTCGGGGTATGCCTTGAAATACGAATGATACCGAAACAGAAACACAAAAGTTAATAAGAATAAGCGCAACGGTCAAAGAAGGAGGACAGAGGCATGTCAGTGAGAAGTGGCATTGTGTTTGGTGTCAGAGAAGTGCGTGCAAACGTGACTGTGAAACAGGGACTGCGAGGCTGTGGCTCTCAGGTCTGCGGGCAAGGCATTCCGCGGTGCGGAAGAGAAATGACCTCCCGGCGTGTTTCCCAACCCGCGGCAGAGTGAATGCGAGTTTGCGGCGGCGACTGCGCGTGGGGCAGTATCCCGCTGCTTCAAAAAATTCTGGTTAGGTGGTGACCAGATGGAAGAATTCCATAAGGCAGCCGATCTTCCTGCGCTTGGATAGACTTGGCCACCCCAGCTGTTTAAACAATGATGACTTCTCTCTCTGTTTCTCTGTCTCTCTGTCTATTTGTCATCATCGCTGGCCAACTGAAGAAGGTGGCACACAGCGTAGAAGTAGAGCCTCATCTCCAACCCCTCACCGGCGAGCCTTTCCGCTACCGGACGGCGTCCAACGAGGATCAGGCCCGCCTAGATGTGGCGGCGAGTGGCGTGTGGGGGACGGTTTGAAGGCGTTTATCTTGATATACGGGTGTTTAACCCATTTGCTCCTTGGAACCGTTCCTCTTCTCTCGCTGCTCGCTACCCGACCCACGAGCGCGAGAAGTATCGCAGGTATGGTCAGAGGGTGCAAGAAGTTGAGCGAGCCTCCTTCGTACCAGTCGTATTCTCGGCCACTGGTGAAGCCGGTCGAGCTGCAGCCGCTCTTCTCAAGCGAATTGCTGCTCTGTCTGCAGAGAAGATCGCAGAGCCATACGCAATGATGATGGCGTTGCTGCGTTGTCGCCTCGGTTTTGGTCTCCTGCGTTCCAGTGTTCCTGCCTTCGCGGTGCCCGGCGGATGTGCCGCGACAATGATCAGTCTACTGTCCTCGCAAACGCGAAGACTGCATTGATTTAACTCTCTTTGCAACTCCTGCCGTTTAATTAAGTATGTGTGTGTATGCGTGTGTCAGCAGATTTGATAAAAAAAATTGTTTACCCCTCTTGATTTCTCATCATTGTGTTTCTTTTAATTTTGCCGGTAAAAGAGGCTGTTGGATTCTTTAAAAAAAAAACTAAGGTCCAGTACAGCTGTGTGCCAGGTGTGCGTGCGTGACAGACATGCTTACAACACAATCGCTTGGAGCGTCAATTTGTATGTGTGTGTGTGGGTGTGTGTGTGTGTGTGGGTGTGTGTGGACAGGTAGCTGGATTCGTCCGACACAGTGAGCCGATTTCATGTCGGAGTCGGTGTGGGAGCACAGACCGAAACATTGGCCTAGTTTGAAGCAAGTTTCAGAAAACCAAACCTTGCTGTTTCCCATGGGGTTCATCTTATCAGAGGTTCCAATACATGTACATATATGTGCAGATATTAAAAAAACAAAAGCAGAGCCAGTGACAAAGTCAGTAATGTAACATAGGAAGGGGTAATTAGAAGTACACAACGGCTAGTCAACCTATAGTCAAATCATTCCAATATTAGTTACACCCTACACACCTACAGGTACATGGAAAGGAAACCAGAGCAAGCGGAGAATGTCTTGAAGAAGAAAATGAAGTAAATGAACTTAAATCACATTGTAAACAGGCATAGAACACCAATCAGCCACTTGTACGCAGTTTATACACCAGGCGAGAGCAACAATCAGAATTATTCATGAAATTTAGTTGTAAAGAGCTATGGAAAATATAATGTATGTTATGTATTCAGCAGACACTGTGTAATGTAAGAACAAAATCAACCAGCTGGTAAGTTTACTGCCTACGTCCAGCAATTTACCAAGAATGTACAGTGTAATTATTTTACACATACGGTAGAATTGACTACACGCGGTAGAATTGACTACACATGGTAGAAAATGGCGACGTGTTCATGCATGTAAAATCAGGTCACGGGTTTCGTGTAAATTAGGGTCCTCATCTGCTACGTTTCAACTTTCCAAGTCGGCATGGCAACTGTTTACAAAGCAAAATCACAAGAGAAGAGAACGCACACTCATTCAATCAGTTTAATTCAGTACTCCAAGGGGTGAGATGTACAACAAATATCAGCCTTTTGTGAAATCAATATTGACCAAAGGACAGAGAAATCCACCATTACAGTACAATGACAACAGGCCGGATGACAATTCGGGTGGGGGGGGCATAAGATGGCTTCAGAATTTCTGGTTATCTTCCGTCAAGAACAAGCAGTATCAATTATTAATTTCGCACTTACCAGTGTCAGTTTGAACGTGTGTTTAGCTTTTTCTTCTTTGCCTGGCCATAGATTACCTGGACAAAAAAAACAAGAAAATAGTCAATTCAGTTACATGTCATGTAGTTTGCAGGATAGACACACACACGTGTACCTTCCCCACACGCACACGTGCACCCCCCCCCCTTACACACACACACACGTGCATCCCCCCCCCCCACACCACACACACGTGCACCCCCCCCCCCCCTCCCACAAACGTGCACCCCCCCCACAAACGTGCACCCCCCCACACACACGTGTACCCCCCCCCCCCACACACACGTGCACCCCCCCCCCCCCTTGCACACACACACGTGTACCGCGGCTACCCCCCATACACACACACGTGCAACCCCCCCCCCCACACACACGTCCACCCCCTCCCCCCACACACATGCCCCCCCCCCACACACACACGTGCACCCCCCCCCCCAACACACACACGTGCATCCCCCCCCCACGCACACATGCACCCCCCCCCCCCCACACCTACACGTTCACCCCACCCACCCATCCACACGTGCACCCCCCCCCCCCCACACGCACACACAAGTGCACCCCCCCCCCCCACACACACACGTGCACCCCCCCCCCCCGACACACACACGTACACCCCCCCCCCCCACACACACACACGTGAACCCCCCCCCCCCTCGACACACACACGTGCACCACCCCCCTCCCACACACACACACGTGCACCCCCCCCCCCCCAACACACACACACACGCATGCCCCCCACACACACACGTCCACCCCCCCTCACACACACACGTGCCCCCCCCCACACACATACACACACACACACACACATTTGCACCCCCTCCCCCCCCCCCCACACACAACCACACATGCAACCCCCCCCCACACACACGTCCACCCACCCCCACACTTGCACCCCCCCTCACACACACGCACACACACACGCACACACACACACACACACACACACACACACACACACACACACACGTGCACCCCCCCCCCCCTCCCGAAACATCCTCACAGCCCCCCCCCCTGCCCCTACACATCCTCACACCCCTCCCCGGCCCCTACACATCCTCACAGCCCCCTCCCTCCCCTAACCCTACACATTCTCACAGCCCCCCCCCCCCCTCCCAAGCCCCTACACATCCTCACAGCCCATGCCCTATACATTCTCACAGCTCCTCCCCCCCCCCCCCAATATGCCCCTACACATCCTCACAGCCCCCCCCCCCTCCCTGCTCCTACACATCCTCACAGCCCCCCCCCCCTCCCCTGCCCCTACACATCCTCACTTCCCCGCCCCTACAAATCCTCACAGCCACCCCCCCCCCCCAATGTGCCCCTACACCTCCTCACAGTGCCCAGTTCTCCTCACAGAATCTCAATCTCTCTAATCTACTGGTATATATATACACTGGTAAAGAGTTGTTTGCGTCAGAATATCACACAAATAATAGTTTAGCAGTGCTGACCACATTCCGTATTTTCCCGTAATTGTACTGAAAATGACTCCTACATCCACAATACGGAATTTGAGCAAAAGTAGGGAAAATTACTGACTTATCAGCTAAGCTGATCCTAGAGGGTGCAGGCGTTCCTACGGAAACGGAAAACTCAGCCTGCAGCTGAGTCTGACGTGAACCGTGAATTTGTTTACGTAACCATGTAGTAGTAGCGTGGCAAGCACAAGCTGAGTAATGAATATCCTTGCAAAGTCAGTGCTTGCCATGTTACGACTTCAGACATCACAAAACATTCTGTCGTGGGTACAAGACACATCTATCTTGCAGTACAAATTCAGGGAGCGACGTGCATGTGTGTCAAAACCGACAACACACGTCAGTACACGTTAGCACGCAAAACACTGACAAGTACAGAAAATCAAAAGACCGAGTACGCAAAACAGACCCAGCTGGTTGGCATTTCTGGTTGAATGACAGTCGATGATTCAGCCATACTCCACCATTACACACTCTACACACTACAATACATAATTTACTCACTCATGAACTACAAAATAAACACATACCTTGTCAGCTTCATGCTGTGTGAGAAGCTGCACACATTCATCATGATCAAATAGCTTTGCTATGTCCAATGCTGTGCGACCAAGCTGAGTAGCACAAGAACACATCACAAGAACAACAACAACAGATATACTCATTCAAAAAAACGAAGAAATTTACAATCTCACGAAAATGACCTATGCAGCACAACAAGCACATTATCGACGATGAGAACTAGCCAATGACCTCTTGAAATAACTCACATGACAAACCACATCTTCCTCATTGATATCCCTGTCCTAGAACTGCATCCAAGCACTTCAATTCATTTCACTCTTCGAAAAATTTCAAAAATCTCAAAGGAAACTATGAGGAGGAGGGAAAGACATCATCATCACAGCTCTTCGTCAGGAACAATTGCATGTCTTCCTTGTACTCGTTACAATAACAACAACTCATCACTCCTTACTCGTTCCAACAAACACAATCAAACACTCTGTCCATTCAGAGAAAGAAAGAGAGACAGAGTGAGAGAGAGAGAGAGAGAGAGAGAGAGAGAGAGAGAGAGAGAGAGAGAGAGAGAGAGAGAGAGAGAGAGAGAGAGAGAGAGAGAGAGAGAGAGAGAGAGAGAGAGAGAGAGAGAGAGAGAGAGAGAGAGAGAGAGAGAGAGAGAGAGAGAGAGAGAGAGAGAGAGAGAGAGAGAGAGAGAGAGAGAGAGAGAGAGAGAGAGGCAGGACAGGTGAGAAGGGCGAATAGAAACTGTTCACTTCACAACAACACACAATCAAATACTTACCAAGGTAAGCAGTGCAGTATCCAAGGTGACACCGTCACTGTCATGTGACAGTATCACCTTGACAACATTGATCCTGTTCAGCATGACTGCATAGTGCAGTGGAGTATATCGTCCCTGTAGAGAAAGAGAGAATGTGATGAGTATTGCTATACAACCATTACACTAACTACTACAACCACACCCCGACACAGACCTGGACAACTAGAAAACAAACACAACAATGCACGTGCACACATGAACACACATGCAGGACCACAGGCACATGAACAAACATGAAGAATTACAAGTCATTGTGTGCACATGTGAGTACACACCCATGGACACACACACACACACACACATACATAGACACACACACACACACACACACACACACACACACACACACACACACACACACACACCCATGGACAAACACACACACATGCGCACAAGAACACATGTGAGCCTACAAGATAACACAGGTTGTAGAATGAAAATGTCGTTTCTGATGAACAGATGAGAGTGCAAACATGAACACACGTGGACACAAGGACATACGAGTACGAACGATGAACAGATTGTCTTACAGACATACACACAGACATGTAAGAACATACAAACTGAGAATTCAGTTGAGACAACCAGACTCTAGAGTAACACTATTTCTTACCAAGCTGGACTGTGCGTTGAGGCAAGCGCCGCGTTCGATGAGCAGTTTTGCTAAACGTGCATTGCCTGTCCCTGTACAATGGTGTAAGAGTGTCCGGTTGTTCTGAACAGACACACACACACACGCACACACCCACAAACACACGCACACACACACACATGCGTGCGCGCACACACACACACACACACGTACCCACACACAAACACACAGATGAACATGCAGTACATATACAAAGGCCAAACACACCAACAAGGAAACAGACGTACACACAGAGACACCAGCAAAGACGTACACATGGCAGTGAACCAGCACAGTATACTGAACACAGACAATATCTCTTGTCACAATCCAAAACACAACAACTTACGGTGGTCTTATCTTCTTCATTGACATCAACTGACTTGAAGTGAAGAATATAGTCGACAAGACCTTGCATCATTTCATCACCCAAATGTTCTCCACAATAGCAGAGAACAAGTAGCATCGTGACCTATGTGATATACAAAAACAGAAGAAACAATTTGACAATTACAACAATGACAGCAACAATACTCTCAGTACAATACCATTAGGAGTTAGGAAACCTACTGATTGACCTCAGAGGTCAGAGGTCAAAACCAGTCAAATTGTCATAACTTTATTCCAACTTGAGAGAAGCTTGCAGCAATTGCACATCTTGTAATGTTATGTCACAGAAACAATTTCCACACGTCATCAATCACTTGACAATGGTACAGACAAGAAGAAGACAGCGTGTCACCACTTGAACATGCATATACACATACGGGTACGTGATCACACACACACACACGTACACACGGACATGCGCACGTGCACACACACACAGGTGCCTGCACCTACACAGACAGACAGACACACACACACACGCACAAACACACGTGGACGCACACACACACGGGCACGCGCACGTGCAAGAGCACACACATAAACACACATTACATCAACACTCTACTTACTCCTAGTGTGTAGGAGTATGTAAGTCCTGCAGGTGTTGTCCATCTAACTTTCTCTGCTCCAGTACTATGGAGGAGATGAAGGACGTTGAACACCAACGCCCATATCTCATACATCGCTCGCCCTTTCTCAGAAACTGCATCAGCAAATTTCTTCACAGTTTCTTCAAGATCTGTACCGCACAAACAGACACAACATACGAATGACATTTTCATCTGTTCACTTTTGTTGGCACATGCACAGACACACGTCATGACGTCATAGAGACGTCCCTTATTTGGACAGTGGCAAGTAATGACATTTGTCGCCACAGAGTACAGGGTGGTACAGGTATCCTAGCAACCATCATTCCAAACAAACGTCACAATAACCGTACATACAGCTATATATGGTTGTGAGTGACTGTAGCTGAAAGAGGTGAAGACGATCAATGAACGACATCACGGGGGTGTCCTCACAACACACTGCAACACATGCAATTTACGTTCCTCAACAAAATTACAGAAACGACCGACAAATGCTACACCTCCTTGCTACCATTTCCTACAACAACTGTCGACGAACGAAAACTACTCCACACCTCAACAAACAACCAATTTAGGTCAGTGAATGGCCGTCACGTTTTGACAAGAGACTAGGACAGAGACGAAGGTTCACGACAAACGACATTCATACTAACAAAAGCATTGGAGATTAACGACGGCAAAGCGAAGGTATTGGAAAGAAAGCTGTTTTTACTCACAGTCTAGGATGGTCGCCTTCCGTCTCGCTTCCATTGATCACAAGAAACACTACGAACTACTCCGACTCGACTAACTGAATTGCAGGAAATATTTCAATTGAAACTTTACAGGACGAGGAAGGGCACTGCTGAAGTAAAACATCAACATGCAAATACTCTAGTCCAGTACCTATGGCTGAGTTTCAAAACCTCCTCCCTGATGTTCCTTGGACATGAACAAGACTACTAATGAACTGCAAGGAACGGACGAAACCAGAAAGTATTCAGCAGCGCGACGGGAAGGATCAACTGACTGAACCTTTGAACTCTGACCTCTAGTTTGCTAGCGCTCTGTTGATGTATGGAACATTACAGACAGCAGAAGACTGTTTCTAGTGCAGTGTACTAGTGTACGCTAGCTACGCAGCCTAGCCTACGAACATAAAAAAATGTAATTTTTACGTCATAGATACACGTCGATTTGATACAACAGGGATTCTAGCCTCTAGTCTCTAGCGAAGTCTCAGACATCAGACGCAGTATCTGTGTCTGTGCATAGCACTGGTGAGTAGCTCTACTGGGGACCAAACCAGACACACCACACAACACTCTACAGACCCGAAACAAAATGCAAATTTGGAATCCGGTAAGTGATCAGTACAGTGGCCTATGCAATGCACGGCCGGTCGAGATCACGACATGATCTGCTGACCCCAAACACGGTCATACTGTGATCAACCAAGCCATGTGCAAGGGCACAGAAATCTCCACTGCCCAAACCAGTCGAATACAAATGCGACTATGTACCTGGTCTACATGTGGCATAACGTAGGCAAACTCACATTCATTCATACTCTCCTACGTGATCCACAATAGCTGACCTACTTTCTTGGTTTCATGCTACTAGTAGTGCGACCACCACCCACTGCGTTACATCATGCTACACTGTAGTATGCTCTGGTGGGCCTAAACTGAATCCTATGCCAGAGCGCTTCTATCGCCAAAACAGTCTGACAATCTGACAATTCACTCCGTATTATTGGATACGACAGCGTTGCTCAATGAAATCCATTCACCTCACTCGAGTACGCGCCGGACTTTCCGTAGCCCTAGACCTGCTAACACTGGGCTGGGAAATAATGCAAGGTGCAAACTTGAGTGACGTGACTGGATTTCATTGGGCAGCACTGTACGTGGAGTACTAGATACTTTTGACGTGGCATTCTCTTGAATTCTCTATAAGCAAGTTACAGATATCTACCGTGCACATCTCACATGCCTACTAGTGTGTGTTCAGACAATATCCAGTAGACTGTGGGAGAGAGAAAGAGCCACACGTCCATTCAGATAAGAAGTGATCTTTTCAACGAACTCAAGGTCACCCATCACACAATCACACACACACACACACACACACACACACACACACACACACACACACACACACACACACACACACACACACACACACACACACACACACACACACACACACACACACACACACACACACACACACACACACACACACACACACACACACACACACACGCCACACACACACACACACACACACACACACACACACACACACACACACACAGACACACACACATGACATCACCCACACATACACGCGTACACGCCGGCACGCGTACTTACCTCGATGCGTTTTTGGAGCAGGAGCTGATGGCGTAGTCTGAGCGGCAGGGGCAGGTTGGGTTTGTGTGGCGTCGGTAGCACTAGCTACTCGTGTCATTTCGCGTCCGTCAGAGGACACGACAACATCATTTGAATGCAATGAGGAATGGAATCTGTACGAAGGCATCTTGGCACAAGTCTTTAGTCTTAGGAAAAGCAAAGAATCAGTAGACAGTATGGATTGCACTACAGTGAATCTCAGAGAGACAGTGGAGGAACGACGGCATCTAATGTATGTGATTGAACAAGCGCAGCGTCTCCGGGGCACTTTATTCCACGCATGCGCCTAGTCGTCGATTTAACGTGGCATAAGCATTCAGCTTAGACACTGCAACTGGTTGGTTGCTAGGAGTAGGAGGTACGTTGCGGATTGGTTGAATTTGAAAAGGTTCGTTCTTTGGATTGTTCTTGACAACACGGAGTTGTGACAGGCTTGTGGCTGTGCAGACAATGGGTGGCTTGTAGGACTAGCCGGAGTAGACTCTCTGAGTAGAGCAGAGACCTGACTAATCGTCACGATCTAAACATGTTGACATACAAACTGTGTGAAGCCCATCCAGTCTCCGATTATCCGGGCACGTGATTCAAGGATCTTCCATCCCGCGCTGTGTGTGTGGTGACACCAAGAATCTACATGCATAATCCTCGGAGAACGCACCACATAATGTCAATTACTTGAGACGGGTTGGCAACGGGGTTGCGCTATACACATAACAATGCTTTCCTTTTGGGTCAGCCTGCGATAACGAAAACTCGCATCACGTGGTGTAGTGCTCATGAGTGATGTCGGACTTGTACAGATGTGTCCAGGGTGATTCTAGTGAGCCGTGGTGAAATAATATTAGTCCTCCTTGATCTTTATGGCTCTATCGAGACCATGACAAAATACACCCGATAATGGCAATATACGGTTTTCATTCATTTCAACTAGCACGTCTTCTAATGCAATCTGAAAATGTCACAGCTGATGCTTTACGCACACACCAATCCCTTGCACACCCGTTTTGAACAGATCCCAGCCCTGGAACGAGCTGATACAGGCACATGGTATGGTATGGTATTGATTTATTTGAATTCCGTATCTCAACAGTACAATGTACAACTTGGGAACATCCGAATGACATAGATACATAAACATAAAAGTACATTGCAAACTCTGCTCCCTCGTGACCCGTAATCCTAACAATGCCGTACCCTTACTCTCGGACGATCAAGAACAATATGCACCCAAGAACGAACAGACCAGAATGTTACCAGGCATATGATACCCGTCTGTACAAGGTGGCTCGGCCATATACAAATTTCCACATGAGAATAAGAACGTTCTAGTGTACAACTGTCAACCGGTACTTCCTCGGCACCAGTACAGCTGCACTGTAACTAGTGTAAGGAGGGATGTCATCGGGTAGTAGGGTACCCGTGCTACCCATCATCGTAAGTATCGTAATAACAGCAGGAATACAGGTAGCAGTGGACATGTCACTGCTGTGGGTGGACGACAGAAATTAAACCTGGCCACAGCAGTGAGCAGTCAAGGCAAGCGCTGCTGCCAGAGACATGCCAAAGACCATGCCCGATGTGATGAGTGGGCTCAGAATGCGCACTTTGGCATGCCAATAATAAAGACCATGACCGATCTGAGTGGGCTCAGCGCACTGTGGACAAGATGGAACTCCGGAGGGATCTCTCAGCCTGAGCTGGTTTTGCTCACGGCTGCAATGCACAGGGTTGTGAAACCGGGACGAAGCAGACAGTGGCAGTGCAACATCATGTCATGATTTAAAAGTCTTTGCACATGGTTATGCTGGAGATTGGCGCACCCACCGTACCGGGCTAGCATACAGCAGCCAAACGTGCGACCATACACGCATGTCTCGTCCTCGTACCGCACTAGTCCCCATGCCATGGTCACCAGTCACAGACCGTGGCCGATTATGGCTCTTCGAGGGGAAACTAGGGATTTCCCCCTACGGAGTAAGACCTTACCCCGTGTTTCAAAGTACGGCCGCGGGCACGTACATTCAAAGCGCGCTCGAAAAACATTATTATTAATTATTTCGATTCCGATTAGCTGTCACTCAGACATGGCGAGACGCCGCATGTCGGCTGAAGAAGTGATCCAGTCCATCATGCCATGGACTCGGACAGTGATGATCGATGACTGGAGCTGCGATAGTGAAGCCGATGACTCAGATGCGGACATAGCCGTGCGCGATTGCGACGGAACAAATTTAATTTCGCGGACGTGTCCGCCGTGGTGGATGTCGTACCTACTGCCGTGGTCGCCTTGGCCCTGAGGATATCGGACATGTCGATGTCGAACTTGAGCAGGGCGCAGCAGCACAAGTTACGCCAGCGCAGGACGCAGACACGAACGCTGATCATGAGGAAATATTAAATTTTTTTGATGCACAAACTTGTGTACATGGACCTGACAATTCTCCTGCAGCACGTGACGATGCAGCTTGGACGAAAAGGAATGCCAAACCTACTATTCCTGAATTCTCTGCACGGCCTGGAATCCCAGTACAGCCAGCAGATGATGCCACAGCATACTGGTTTTTGAACTTATACTTTGTACATGTACTGTAATTCTGGCAGCTGCTCGTCACCGAAACCAACCGGTATACGGTACAGTGCATACTTAGCCAGTTCCACGGCCGGGCCATTTTCCAGCCTGCTTTCCTGCATGCCAGTGACAGGGGTAGAGATGAAGATATTTATTGCTCTGTACTTACTGACTCAGTGAGTGGTCTGGTGTACAAGCCCCAAATGAACCTATTATTGGAGCACTGACGCTACTATCGGCACACCAGGATTTCCGGCCCTCATGACGTGCAACCATTTCCAACTCATTATGCAATGCCTGCCCTTCACAAACAATGAAGCCGATAGCCAGGATGGTCGTCTGATAAAGGTAAAGCCATTATTTGATTTACTTGTGGGCCGCTTCAAGCACGTGTACATACCTAAACAGCAGATGTATGTGTTGATGAAGAACTGGTTCTGTTCTAGTGGTGTACTGGGGACCTGGGTATCCGCTGGTTTTGTTCTAGGGGTGTACTGGGTACCTGGGTACCCGCTGGTTTTGTTCTAGTGGTGTACTGGGTACCTGGGTACCCGCTGGTTTTGTTCTACTGGTGTACTGGGTACCTGGGTATCCGCTGGTTTTGTTCTAGTGGTGTACTGGGTACCTGGGTATCCGCTGGTTTTGTTCTAGTGGTGTACTGGGTACCTGGGTATCCGCTCGATAGTCTCACGTACCGTTAGTAAAATGATACCCGTTTGGATTTCGATGATCCAGTCAGTACGGAACAACACTGCTGGGATCGCGCATTCCAGACGGGAGTCAATTATTTACAACTCCACGCTGGATGTCTGCATTGTTGTTGCATTTTCGCATCTAGTAGATCTACCTCTCCAACTAACAGACACAAATCAATTTGAGAATCACAATGTGATATCAATATCCAACCTGTTTTGGTGAGATCTCAGTGCCCCGTGGCACAACCCTCGTAACAGACACAAGCTCAGAATTTCTCTTGTTGATTAGAAGGTGTTCTTTATTGATCTGTCCCTGTTCTCGGGAGTTGTGTGATTATAAGAAAAGGTTTACAAAGTGAGTCGTACGTGTAAGGAAAAGCGTAGTATGGTCCTCTTTACGGAGGTGACACAGTAGGTGCCCAAACGGGTAAAGCACAAACGAAAAGGGTGCTGCGAGTTAGTGCAGTCAAGCAGCAACATTCTCCCCCTTGGTAACAAACCGTGGGAGAGTTAACATAACTATCGCGTTATCCGAGTAGAAATATAGGTGGATGGTCCATGGACGCACAAAGCAAAAAAAAAAACCAGTGCAGCTAGCTGCAGCGCAGAAGTGCGGGAGGCATGAGACCTCTACGACCGCACGTCCAATACACAATTTTTCGTGGCAGGTGGACGAAAAACGCTACCAGATGCGGTCTTTGCGTGGACGACACGGAAGAACACCATCGCGGCCCGGATGGATGGCTGAAATGACACCTTTGAGCCAGAGACCCCGTGGTGTGTTATAGGCCGCGATGATGACAATGTCGTTTCGACGAGCTGCTTCGCTTGGCGGTTCCACTTTATGCGGCGAGCGAGAGTCGGTAGGTACTCCCGAACCCAACGGCGCCAGAACATATCCGCAAGAGCTTGCGCAACGCGCCATTGGCGCCGCAGCGAGACATCTCCTTCCTGCGCGATTCCTTGAAGTATGGCACATGAGGAGCTGATCAGGAAATGGTTTGGAGTCAAGGCCTCGTCGGCGGCGGCATCCAGAATGACATGTGTGAGAGGTCGACTGTTCACGAGTGCCTCTGCCTCTGCCAGTGCGATCAGGAGGGTCTCCTCCTTGGGGTGGCGCTCTTTAAAGGGGAAGTGCATCGATTTTTCAAGTAGGGCTCAGATGAAAGACAATTGGATATCGGTTCCGATGGTATATCTCTCGCTTGCGTACGGCAAGGGAAACTTGCCATATCGCCGATTTCCTGATCCCGTTTCCATGGCGACTACAGGTGATGACGCACATTCTGCTTAGCTCCGTGAGAGAGAAGGTCGATCACTGCAGAATTGTGTCATTTTCAGTTGTCTTCTTGTATTCGCGAAGTGAAAGAAGTACTGTGTTCAATGCTGTTAGTGCCGTGAACTGTTTATTAGTAGTCCTATCCGTTGTGTACTGGGACGTGACACCGACAGGGGAAAGCTGGAGTGCGGAGACGTTAGCTGGCAAGCGAAAATCGTGACGAACCAAGTGCTGAAATCTTGGTTGGGACAAATCAAACGTTCAGCATTTACCTCAACCAAGGACCATGCCGTTTGCTCTTTCCACTTCCTGAAGATGGATGCGCTGCCTGCTGGAGACTCTCCTATCTCTCGTAACATCTTCTGAAGCTAGGTGAGACGACGAGTAGCGGAGATTAGCGAACGAAATAATGTCGTATGTTTTGAAATTTTTGCTGCTCAGGAGAGATGGCATTATATGAACTTAGTCCATGTGAACTCAATCAGCCCATGAACTAACCCATGAACAAATGCTTTCCTTGCAGACGTGCATGTGTCTATCCAATCTACACGTAGAGATCATTCCATGCCCTCAGTGAATGGCCTATTATATTATTTGTCCATACACTTCATCTGCATGTTGTCTCTCATGATGGAGAAGGGTATTGTTCATTTCATATGAAGAAGTTCGGGCAATAGATGCTTTCCTCTGGTACAATTCTGTTGACCTGATGTTCTTTCTAGCTTCATGGGTAGCTTAGGTGAGGTACCATCACCATCATGTTTACATGAGGGTCAAACACTGCACCGTTCTTTGTTGTGACATGACGCAAGTTATTGTAAGTGCTCGCAGACTCCATACATTCCAGCAACACCTAGCATGGTTTTCCGTCAACGTTGTGGGTGAACAAATTCCCGTCCAACATATTTATACAGACATGCCAGCACACACCATGCACCATACACACACACACTTGCCCTGCCCTGTCGAGTCACAGCCACGTGGGCCCGGAGGGGCAGTGGAGAGAGAATGGGAGAACGCCGCCCCGTGGCGCCCGGGACACAAAAAAAAGAGTTTGTCCGGCTACGTAGGGAGCAACACACATAAATACACCACACACACACACACACACACACAAAATGAGAGTTCGGGTCATCTGCCACGAGACTGACGTACGGCCGGGGAGAGCTTCAGCAGCAGTGTCTATTCCTGCCCTGGACCGAACGGAAGCAGCGGTCGCGGGACACACAGTATTCACCACAACACGGCTCCACTGTCGTTGGGGGCTGAGCCACACACTTGTGACGGGCAAGAACGCCACAGCGATCACACTGGCATGCTCCACGCTGCTCCTGCACACACTCTCTCACACACACACACACACTCACACACACACACACGCACACACACACACGTGCGCACATACTGCAAGAAAGAAAGAGAGCATGAGTGTCAGATTCTTGCATAGGAAGTGTTTATCAGCACACACTTATACATGCACATGCAGGCACTCAACGACCAACTATGCACCATGCCGTATGTTCGTCAAACATAAGATTGCAATACCAAATAAACAAGATCACATACTTCGTTCTCCTCCAAGTGTGTCCTCCCCAGCCATTTCCCTAGGCGGAATGTAGCCTACGAAATGGTTTCTCTAGACTAGGAGAAGATGCTTGGTATTCGCCATCTCTCCTGAGAAATGTTCAGCAAAAATTTCAAAACATACGACATTATTTCGTTCGCTAATCTCCGCTACTCGTCGTCTCACCTAGCTTCAGAAGATGTTACGAGAGATAGGAGAGTCTCCAGCAGGCAGCGCATCCATCTTCAGGAAGTGGAAAGAGCAAACGGCATGGTCCTTGGTTGAGGTAAATGCTGAACGTTTGATTTGTCCCAACCAAGATTTCAGCACTTGGTTCGTCACGATTTTCGCTTGCCAGCTAACGTCTCCGCACTCCAGCTTTCCCCTGTCGGTGTCACGTCCCAGTACACAACGGATAGGACTACTAATAAACAGTTCACGGCACTAACAGCATTGAACACAGTACTTCTTTCACTTCGCGAATACAAGAAGACAACTGAAAATGACACAATTCTGCAGTGATCGACCTTCTCTCTCACGGAGCTAAGCAGAATGTGCGTCATCACCTGTAGTCGCCATGGAAACGGGATCAGGAAATCGGCGATATGGCAAGTTTCCCTTGCCGTACGCAAGCGAGAGATATACCATCGGAACCGATATCCAATTGTCTTTCATCTGAGCCCTACTTGAAAAATCGATGCACTTCCCCTTTAATGATGGCGTGAAGTACGGTCTTGATGGACCCAATGAGCCGCTCCCAGGCTCCGCCTATGTGGGGTGCCGGCGGCAGGTTGACCGACCATGTAATGCCATCATGAGAAAGCTGGTCCTGGATGTGAGCTTCATTCAGCTCACGAATGGCCTGGCAAAGCTCTTTGGCGGCGCCTTTGAAATTAGTTCCGTTGTGTGAGTGAATCACCAGTGGGCAGCCTCGCCTGCTGATGAATCGCCCGATGGCCATTAGCGTTGAGTGGGTGGACATGTCGTCCGCCCGCTCCACGTGAACGGCTCGGTTGGCAAGACAAGTGAAGAGAGCGCCGTACTGCTTCTCATGTCTGAGCCCAACTTCGCCTTGCCTCAGATAGTCCGGGCCGCCAAACCAGCGATCGTCCGGCTGCAAGCGCTGGGCAGAGATGCCTCTAGAGAGATCGTTGTCTGGGTTCTCTCTTGTTGGTACCCATTGCCACTGGTCTACTTCAGTTGTGTCCGTTATTTCCGAGATCCGCTGGGCCACAAATGGTTTGTATTGCCGTGCGTCCGAGCGTATCCACAGCAACACCGTTCTGGAGTCCGTCTAGAATATGTCCCGTGGAATTGAGATACGCAGCTGCTCCCGGACGGTACAGGATAGTCGCTAGGCCAGGACCGCGGCCTGGAGTTCCAGACGGGGTATCGAGGCCGGTTTCAGTGGAGCAACGCGTGCCTTCGCTGCGACTAGGGACACTGCCAGCTGAGTACCGTGGTTCGCTACTCTGAAGGACGCAGCGGCGCCGTATGCTTTCTCGCTTGCTTCTGCGATCACGTGCAGCTGGATGTCGGTAGCGACTGTAATCAACGGTGTGTAGCACCGTGGCACTTCTACGGTGGCCACCTGGTCTAGCTCTGCAGCCCAATCTGTACATCTCAGTGCAAGAGATGCAGGGAGTTCATCATCCCAGCCTTTGCCAGCTCTCCACATATCTTGGAGAAGCATGCGTGCAATAATGGAGTGGCAAGACACCAGGCCGAGTGGGTCAAAGACCGACATTGTGTGTCGCAGGACGCTTCGCTTGGTGACTGGTGCCTTTGGATCTGGCTTTATGCCGCAGGAGAAGCCAAGAGTGTCCTTCGCAGTGTCCCATCGGAGGCCCGGGGTCTTCTCAATGGGGAGGCTGTGGTTGTTGACGTTCACAATTCCTGGTGACCTCAGATCTGATGGAAGGCTCTCGACGACCGTCGGAGAGTTGCTCACCCAGTTACGGATCACAAACCCTCCCCCTCATGGACGTCCATCACCTTGCGGGTTAGTGCTACGGCTTCCTCGGTTGTTGGAGTGCTGTGGAAGTAGTCGTGGACATAGTGGCACTTCTCTATGGCTGTCACGGTTCGAGCCTCTACGGAAGCCAAGTCGTGCGCGTTGATGTTCTTCGAAAACTGGGCGGAGGTTGGTGAGCAGACTGCACCGAATATCATGACGTCCATCTGGTACACATAAGCTGGTCTCCTTGCATCATACAGTCTCCTTGCATCATACAGTCGGAAGTTGTACAGAACTTGTGTGATCGGCGTCAGGAGGTCGGGGCCGGTGAGGAGGAAGTCGTTTAGAGACTTTGCATGCGACTTTGCTGTGGCGTCAAACACCAGCCGCACCTTGCCTTTCTCTTTGTTGTACACAGCAAAGTGTGGCAGGTACCATGTCCGCTCTGGCTGGTGGGTGGTCTCCTCAGGTGACAGCTTCCGGGCATACCCCTGTTCCAAATAGCTGTCGATCTTGCTCTGGTAGCCTTTTGCGAGTGTGTCATCCTTCCGCATGCGCCTCACCAGCTGCTCGAGACGCTAGGCGGCCGTTGCCTTGTTCCGTGGAAGGGTGATGTCATCCTCACGCCAGAGTAGCCCCGTTGGCCACCGGCGTCCGGTGCATGTGGCGAGAGTATCTAGCCACTGGAGTGCGCGGTCGTCAGCCTTGCTGCGAATTTTCGCGTGCTTGACCCCAGAGGGTCGAGGGCGAACGACTGCGTGACCAGGTCTCAGACGTCGCTGTCGAGACCCCAGGTGGACAAAAGCACGCCACCGTTGTGGAGTGACTGGATGAGGCGGAGCATTGCCGGCGGAACACCAAGCTTCTGGAGAACCTGCCACAGCTCTGCACACAGTGTACTGTCATACGCCTTACTCAGATCGTCGAAGAGGACAAATGCATCTGAATCATGCTCCAACGTCTTCTCCATCAACTGCCGTGCAACGCACACCATATCGACGCACCCACGGCCCTTTCTGGAGCCGCACTGAGAGTCTGGCAACTCATCTTCAGCGATAGCTTTCAGGCGGTCCTGCAGAATAGGGGCAAGCAGCTTGCCTATAACGTCCAACAGACTGATGCCGCGTCAATTATCACAGTGGTGTAGATCTCCCTTCTTGCGGATGGGCACAACCACTGCATCACACCAATCATCGACTACAGTGCCTTCGTGCAGGGATTTACGCATGATGGTAAGGATGCGACTGTGTAGGTCTTTACCAATATGTAGGACCATGTCCGGTAGAATGCCCGACTGACCGCCTGCTTTACCCGCTTTCATGATCTGCAGTGCAGCCTCTAGCTCAGCAACACTGGGTGGCTGATCCAGACCAGGAATAACAGGGCGGTCCGCTATCATATCAACCACGGCTGCGTCGGGTTTCGCCACTGGGCGAGGCCTGCGGCAAAATTGACCATCAAGTAGAAGCTTGCTGCGAACCATTGTGGTGGCCTCACACACACACTTACGCGCACACACACACGCAAACACACACACACACACACACACACACACACACACACACACACACACGCGCAGACCATGTACCATGTATATGCCCGTTGCAAGAGAATCACGCAAATCTTCAAATGCACTGGATGTGCCCCCCCCCCAGATTTTTTCTTTATAGCAACGATAGCGGATCTGATTCTGATTGAAACAGATCAAGACAAGCGCCAGATAACTGTCTAATCCACACAACTGGCGAAGCTATGTGAATCGACCACCCCAATCCACACCTGGCCTCCACCACACGGAGTACATCAGAATAGGACGGCCAAGACAGTTACCTATGCACACCTTACACTTGCTGGGGTAACCAGTATAGAAAGCACGCACACGCACACACACGCACACACACATACACACACACACCTTGACCTTGACCTTTGACGCCCCATCTCCAGTGGAGATGATAGGCTACTGAGTTGGGCAGTACTTGATGTGACGCTTCAAATCGCCACTTCTCCTAAACGCTCTGCCGCATGCGCAATGAAAGTCCTTCGGTGCCGGGGGAGGAAGACGATGTTGATGAACCCGCCTGCGCCATTCCGGGCGATCTTGTGCGAGCCGATACCACTCGGACTCCGGAATATCCAGCGAGCGCAGATCACCGACAATCGTGTCTCGCCAACGCTTCTTTGGCCCATGCCGTGGTCTGGTTGCTTCGAGCTCACCAAACAACACTTGTTGAGGAATCCGGGCCGCGTCCATACGGGCAACATGACCCAGCCAACGCAGACGGTACTCACGCAGGAGAGCGCCAATGTCCTCAGGAAGACACACTCTCTGGGCTAGATCAGCAGTATTAAGATGACGGGAGTGCTGATCGCTCCTTGAGACTCCCAAGATGGAACGGACGCATGAGCGATGAAACAGATTCAGGCGATTCATCTGCCGGGCCTTCATGGGCCAAGTCTCTGCTCCATAAAAGAGGGTAGGGAGGACAATGGCCTTGTAGACAAGACGCTTAGACTTAATGGATAGGCCGCTACACCCGAAGATTGGCTTTTGGAGAGCGCCAAAAGCACGAGAGGCCTTGGCAAGACGGGAGGTGAGCTCCTTGTCCAGAGCACCGTCTGCACTCAGGACACTGCCAAGATAGGTAAAGCTGTCCACAACCTCCACGCTTCCTCCATCCTGAAGATCAATGGAAGGTGGCGGGTGAGAGCAGTTAACCGCCATGGCCTTTGTCTTCTGGACGCTCACAGGTAGACCCCAACCCGAAGCACAGGACACAAACTCGTTTGTCATCGTCTCCAGGTGGCTCAAAGAGGTGGTGTAGAGAGCCGCATCGTCGGCAAACTGGGACTCTGTGACGTCAGTGGAGGCCAGTCGAGACTTGGCGGTCCGATCCCCAACAAGCTTCCTGCCGACACGGTAGCGGACCCGTACACCCGGGACAGAAGACTGGCGATGCCACGAAGAGACCACTGCAGAGAAATACAGATTAAAGAGCGTAGGCGCCAGTGTGCAGCCCTGACGCAAGCCATTCCGGACGTTGATGTTGTCCGTGACGACGTTAGGGAGCCGAACACGCGCCTCCATGCCTTCATGGAGCGACTGGACAAGGCCAAGCAGCTTCGGAGGAATGCCCAGATTGCAGAGCACAAGCCACAAAGCAGACCGCGGAATTGAATCATAGGCCTTGCGCAGATCGACGAAAAGCACATATAGCTCAGAATCGTGCTCCACTGCCTTCTCCATCAGTTGTCTTGCGGTGAATACCATGTCACTGCAGCCACGGCCCCTGCGGAATCCGCACTGGGAATCCGGCAGAACATCCTCTGCCACCGCCTGCAGGCGACCCTGAAGAACACGAGCAAAGACCTTGCCGACCACATCCAGGAGGCTGATGCCACGCCAGTTATCGCAGGACCGTAAGTCACCTTTCTGGGCGATAGGGACGATCTCTGCGTTTCGCCAGTCAGACACGGCAGAACCGCAGGTCCATACCTCATTGATCACATTGTGGACGCGCTCATGCAAGGCCTCGCCACCAGCAAGAATCATCTCCGGGACAATTCCAGACTGTCCACCCGCAGTGCCTGGGTGTAGCTTCCTGATCGCCGATACCACTTCCTCAAAAGAGGGTGGGTCGTCAAGACTTTGCCTGATGCCAAGCACTGG
This sequence comes from Sycon ciliatum, assembly GCF_964019385.1. Lineage (NCBI taxonomy): Eukaryota > Metazoa > Porifera > Calcarea > Leucosolenida > Sycettidae > Sycon > Sycon ciliatum. The sequence goes on from NC_088644.1 coordinate 48,342,226, forward strand.
CATGGATTCAATGACTTCCGCATCAAACACACTCTGAACATTAAGGACACGATCAAAGTGGCGATGCCAACAAGCTCCCAAACTCTCTGGACCGTCTGTCAAGTTGCCATTCTCATCCCGAACGCTGGATGTC
>NC_088644.1:48347358-48354858 GCF_964019385.1 Sycon ciliatum
TTGTACGTGTGTGCGTGTGTGTATGTGTGTGTGTGTGTGTGTGTGTGTGCGTGTGTGTGTGTGTGTGTGTGTGTGTGTGTGTGTGTGTGTGTGTGTGTGTGTGTGTGTGTGCATGGAGACGTGTCTACGCATTGATGGTCAGCTGTTGGACCCGCTAGAGGTACGGAATGACCTGCGCCAGGGCTGCTCCATGACACCGATTCTTTTCAACCTGTACATGGCTGCTGTCTTTCATACCTGGAAGCAGCGGATGGAAGGCGTGGATGGCTTCCGTGTCGATATCCGCTGCAACATCAGTGGTCAGCCAATGCAGAAGCCTCGTCGCACAGCAGTGTCAGACACCGTAACTGAATGTCAGTTTGCGGATGACTCCACACTGTTTGCGACATCTGGATCCGGGCTCAAGCTAGCTGCAGTGACATTCGATGAAGTCGCCTCCGAGTTTGGACTGACAGTCTCTCCAAGACCAAGTTCATGGTGATCGGCAGAGACATTTCTGATGCGGACCTCGCCCCTGTTTGTGTTGGTTCGAACCAGATCGAGTGCATAACGGAGTTTCGCTACCTTGGGTCGATCATCGATACGTCTGGCCGGTGTTCGATTTACATTTCCTCCAGAATTGCGGCTGCCTCCCGTGCGTTTGGCTCCCTGAGGAAGCCAGTTTCCAGCAACCACCATCTGTCTGTCCGCACCAAGAAGAACATCTTCAATGCGTGCGTTGTCACCATCCTGCTGTACGGAGCTGAGTGCTGGGTACCCCTCCAAGCCGACATCCAGAGGCTCTCCAAGTTCTACATGCAGAGTGTGCGTACCGTTCTTGGCATAACAAGGTTAGACGCCTGGCAAGAGCGGACTAGCAATGATCAGTTGCTGGACACGTGGGGCGACAAGCGCCTACTTGCTGTCCGGATTCACCAGCGACAACTTGAGTGGCTGGGTCATGTTGCTCGCATGCCACCAGAGCGCATCCCGAAGATTCTGTTGTTCGGTCTGCTCCCATCCCGCTGTCCACCTGGCGGTCCACGCAAACGCTGGAAACACTGCATTAGTGCAGACCTGAAGGCCCTGAATGCTGTGGAGGGATGGTACGATCTGGCAGATTCTCGCTCCGACTGGCGCCGCATGTACCGCTGTTTCGAGCCCGAGCCGCCCACACCAATGTCCATTGCCAAGTATGTGATCGGTACTTCTCTCGCCCATCAGATGAGAAGCGTCACAAATGCTAGGCAGAACGGCAGAAACCGGTGTGTAATCAGGCTGGCGCTTGCCAATGTCGTCTCTGCCAACGTTGGTGCTGCAGCCCCGGTGGATTGGCTACCCATTGGTGCAATTACGGACCTGCTCCCAACATCGAGCACCCCGGCAACCCAGTCACTCTGCAGTGCAGCACCAGTCACCGGAGTTTCAAGTCCAGCAGCGGCTTGGCCAGACACAAGTGCGACCGCACGAAACGAAGGACAGTGTCGGAAAGGGCCGACTTCCCGTTTGAGTGCCCTTGCCAAAGGAACCTCCGACTACGTCACCATCTAGCTCGCCATCAGGAATGCTGCTCCTCAGCCTCTTCCTGATGGAGACCGTGTAACCTATCACGGCAACGTGTATCAAGGTCAAGGTCAAGGTGTGTGTGTGTGTGTGTGTGTGTGTGTGTGTTTGTGTGTGTGTGTGTGTGTGTGTTTGTGTGTGTGTGTTTGTGGGTGTGTGCAGCCATCCGTGTTGCAACCAGCACTGCGCTACCTGTGATCGCTGTTTTAAATCTGCTCCTGGCTTTCGGCGACACAATTGCAATCGTGGACGGCGTCATGGCGGAGCGGCTTCCTAGTGGCAGTGCTGACTTCTCTCGAACTCTCTCTTCTACTCTCCCCTGTCTCGGGTGAGGCGTGGCCAAGCATTTGGCAGCTGTACATCAGGCCAGGTGTGTGTGTGTGTGTGTGTGTGTGTGTGTGTGTGTGTGTGTGTGTGTGTGTGCCAAAGCATTTGGAAGTTGGACTAGTTTCGGCTCCACAATCCAGTGTGTCGTTACTATAATTATAGCTTTCATGGCTGAGGTTGTTGGTATGTCTGTTGGCTCTGGGTTCCCAGTACTCAGTAGCCGAGGCTGGTTGGTAAAGTAACTCCAATTTCACTTCAAGGTACCAGTGTATCTAGTGTCTGCTTCTATCAAAGCAATGTGCTGTCTATACTGGTCACCCCAGCAAGTGTAGGGTGTGCATAGGTAACTGTCTTGGCCGTTTTATGCCAATGTACTCCATGTGGTGTAGACCAGGTGGGCATTGGTAGTCGATTCACATGGCTTCGCCAGTTGTGTGGATTAGACAGTTACCTGGCGCAAGTCTTGATCTGTTTCATTCAGATCTTGTTTGCTATCGTTGCTAAAAGAGGAAATCTGTGGGTGCACATCCAGCGCATTTGAAGATTTGCGTGCTTTTCTTGCGATGGGCGTCACGCCGTGGTACATGGTGTGTGTGTGTGCGTGTGCGTGAGCATGTATGTGTGTTTGTGGGTGTGTGTGTGTGTGTGTGTGCATGTGTGTGTATGTGTGTGTGTGCCGATGTGTGTGTGTGTGTGTGCGTACGTGCGTGCGTGCGTGCGTGTGTGTATGTGTGTGTGTGTGTGTGTGTGTGTGTGTGTGTGTGTGTGTGTGTGTGTGTGTGTGTGTGTGTGTGTGTGTGTGTGTGTGAGTGCATTATGCATTGGGATGACTGCTGCTGGGAGAATGCTGTTAATGTATTGTGTGCCTTCACCTCAACTTTCCTACCCATTCTACACAAGACAGGACTATGCTGTCATCTTTATTTTCTCATTTGCTCTTAGGGTAGTGGTTCCCCTCAATTCTTTCTATTTTCGTATTTTTCTGTTATAGACTACAGTGTATGTATGCATGCATAGTCTATATCATGCTATCATACATGTACATGTACTTCAACATACATGTACCTCTAAGTACAATACTCATTAGTTATGTGAACAGCAGTACAGCAATAAGTCAAGGTGTAAATAATACACAGATCCACACACTCCAGTAGACCTTGCACCTTTCTCACACCAGCTCTTGAGTTACGAAAATTAAGCGGATATTCAAAACCATTGATTGGCAATTACAACTATTCATGAGAAATGTATGTAGTACTGTATATATACTGTTAAAGCAGAATTTTTCGGTGTGCAATATTTTCGGTATTCGCCAAAATCGGCGGTTCGGTGGAGGAAAATTTCCGTAAAACCCGTTTTCCAGGTAAGTGTTCTAGTACGACATGTATACAGAATCGGTTCTACAGAAAATTTCGGTGGTTTCTTTTGGGTAAAAATTGTCCGCACCGAAGTTACCGCAAATAGAACACATCACCGAAAAATCAGCTTTAACAGTACACAGTAAAGGTGGTGTAGTGGTTATGAACAGTGTTTAGTCATAACGTGTACTGATAAGACTAGTGGTTATGAACAGTGTTTAGTCGTAACGTGTCCTGATAAGATTAGTGGTTATGAACAGTGTTTAGTCGTAACGTGTCCTGATAAGACTAGTGGTTATAAACAGTGTTTAGTCGTAACGTGTCCGGATAAAACTAGTGGTTATGAACAGTGTTTAGTCGTAACGTGTCCTGATAAGACTAGTTGTTATGAACAGTGTTTAGTCGTAACGTGTCCTGATAAGACTAGTGGTTATGAACAGTGTTTAGTCGTAACGTGTCCTGATAAGACTAGTGGTTATGAACAGTGTTTAGTCGTAACGTGTCCTGATAAGACTAGTGGTTATGAACAGTGTTTAGTCGTAACGTGTCCTGATAAGACTAGTGGTTATGAACAGTGTTTAGTCGTAATGTGTCCTGATAAGACTAGTGGTTATGAACAGTGTTTAGTCGTAACGTGTCCTGATAAGACTAGTGGTTATGAACAGTGTTTAGTCGTAACGTGTCCTGATAAGACTAGTGGTTATGAACAGTGTTTAGTCATAACGTGTCCTGATAAGACTAGTGGTGATGAACAGTGTTTAGTGGTAACGTGTCCTGATAAGACTAGTGGTTATGAACAGTGTTTAGTCATAACGTGTCCTGATAAGACTAGTGGTTATGAACAGTGTTTAGTCGTAACGTGTCCTGATAAGACTAGTGGTTATGAACAGTGTTTAGTCGTAACGTGTCCTGATAAGACTAGTGGTTATGAACAGTGTTCAGTCGTAACGTGTCCTGATAAGACTAGTGGTTATGAACAGTGTTTAGTCATAACGTGTCCTGATAAGACTAGTGGTTATGAACAGTGTTTAGTCGTTAAGTGTCCTGATAAGACTAGTGGTTATGAACAGTGTTTAGTCATAACGTGTCCTGATAAGACTAGTGGTTATGAACAGTGTTTAGTCGTAACGTGTCCTGATAATACTAGTGGTTATGAACAGTGTTTAGTCGTAACGTGTCCTGATAAGACTAGTGGTTATGAACAGTGTTTAGTCATAACGTGTCCTGATAAGACTAGTGGTTATGAACAGTGTTTAGTCGTAACGTGTCCTGATAAGACTAGTGGTTATGAACAGTGTTTAGTCATAACGTGTCCTGATAAGACTAGTGGTTATGAACAGTGTTTAGTCATAACGTATCCTGATAAGACTAGTGGTTATGAACAGTGTTTAGTCGACCGCCTTACCTTGCGCGCCCATGGTGCTCGCACTGCAGCCACCACCCGTGGCCAAGTCTCTGCTGCTCTTGTTCTGCCCCCCGCTAACACCCGATATGGCTTTAGTGCAATTTCTTACTTGGGCTCTGCCAGGTGGAATACACTTCCACCGGCTTGCCGCATGTCTAGTTCACCAGCTGAATTTCGCTCATCCATCAAATTATACCTAGGGTTCCCTGTAAAAGGGCGCTGCCGCCTGTTTGGAATTCCCTAGTAAAAGAAGAATAAATAATAATAATAATAATAATAATAATAAATAAGTCGTAACGTGTCCTGATAAGACTAGTGGTTATGAACAGTGTTTAGTCATAACGTGTCCTGATAAGACTAGTGGTTATAAACAGTGTTTAGTCGTAACGTGTCCTGATAAGACTAGTGGTTATGAACAGTGTTTAGTCATAACGTGTCCTGATAAGACTAGTGGTTATGAACAGTGTTTAGTCGTAACGTGTCCTGATAAGACTAGTGGTTATGAACAGTGTTTAGTCGTAACGGGTCCTGATAAGACTAGAGGTTATGAACAGTGTTTAGTCGTAACGTGTCCTGATAAGACTAGTGGTTATGAACAGTGTTTAGTCGTAACGTGTCCTGATAAGACTAGTGGTTATGAACAGTGTTTAGTCATAACGTGTCCTGATAAGACTAGTTGTTATGAACAGTGTTTAGTCGTAACGTGTCCTGATAAGACTAGTGGTTATGAACAGTGTTTAGTCGTAACGTGTCCTGATAAGACTAGTCATACTGTCATACAAGGTTTAACACAAGACCAGTCAGTACAATAAATCCCAGTGTTTACCTAAAATACGCCCGGGTTTACTGAAGTATACGCTAGAGTTTGCTTGTGTGTATGGTGTTTTGCACACAGGACATCACAGCGATAGCAAGGAAGTGCCTTGGAATGACACTACACATGCAATTGCAACTCCCATAACCTATATTGAGCCATGTCGAGTCATCAAGATACCGCCCCCAGGATTGCGGCTTAGGTCTCTAAACATCGTGCAACTATCAAACCTACTAGGCGCGCGCGCTCACACACACACACACACGTACATATACAACGGCATGCAGTGGTGATCTCGTACTCTCCTGTAAACCGCCTAGCTTCAGTTCAAACTTGAACTTAGCATACTCTGAGAGCAGAAAGACTATTTGGAATATCTGAGAGTTTAAATTTCATCAGGAATAATCTTTCCATGTACAAAACACCAAGGCTGAGGCAACAGCATTTGTGTCATGTGTACGGAAACAAGAAAAATCCAAGAAACAAATACAAAGAACGGCACGGTCAATTATTGTACACGATATTCAGCCAGCGCTGCATAATAAGAAATTTAGTTAGAGGGAAAAGTAATAAAACTGGCTCAGTTCACAGTGCAGGCTGGTGGAGGACAACGATCAGCTATGATGTAATTAAATTGCTTACAAGACGACAATAAAAATTATTCACAAAATTTACTTGTAGTTGTAAAGAGCATGGCGAATAGAATGTATGGATCACATCCAGCAGATATTGCAAGAACCAAGAAACAAATTATCAACAATAAGTCCGTTTACTAATTTCCTAAAATGCCATGCATCTAAACACAGACGTGCTCGCACGCACACACACACACACACACACACACACACACACACACACACACGAGTGGTAGACGTCACCCGTTGTGGCTATGCAGACTAGGCTTGCCCGTCACAGCTGCTGTCACACTTCTTCAGTCTTCATGACAATTGTTCATGGAGACAAAACACAAGAGACGAGAACACAACAGCATTCAGTTAATTTCAGCAAGTGAAAGAACAACAGGAATTACCACATTATGGTGAAAAAAAGACAGCAAAATGTTACGAGTTATGACTAACTGTTCCAAGTGAATACCACATTTTAATACTTTGAAAAATCAATCTTGATCACAGGATGAAAAAAGCAGTGTTGACGACTATGATGACAGCGATGACGACAATGCCAAGAACAACATCGTTTGAGATGTGTTCCCTGTTGAAAGTCAATTATAATCACTCAACAGTTTATCCCTTACCAACGTCTAATGACAACACTAGCTTCTCAATTTTCTTCTTTGCCTGGACACATAACAAAACACATAGTCAGTTCAGTGAGTGCACAGGGTTGACAGCCTACACTATCGACTACACTGCTGACTACACTGCCCACTGTTATCTGATAGCCAACAACTGAATGAGGGGAATCAACAGAATGGTTTGCCATATCCACACACATCGCTGACAAAGACACCGACACAGATCTGAACGTTAACATACGTGTACGCACACACTAGCAATAGAGAGAACAAGATACACACGACAAGAAATTGGATAACGACAAAAATGAGAGTTTCTCGTTGGAGGAAACTGTAGCTATCACCAACACTCACATACCCCCATACCCTAAACACTCTCACAGACTCCAACCCCTTATGCCATCACACCTCCCCCCCCCCCCCCACCTACAACCATCACACCATTCCAGCCCCCACCACTACAACCATCACACCGTCCAAGCCCAGCCCCCCCCCCCCTCCCCGCCGCCCTACACATCCTCATAGCCCCCCCCCCCTCCCAGCCCTGACATCCTACACATCCTCACAGCCCCCCCCCCCCGGCCCATACACATCCCCCCTGCCCCACACATCCTTACAGCCCCCCCCCTCCACATCCTCACAGCTCCCCCCTCCTCCACACATCCTCACAGCCCCCCCCTCCCCTGCCCCTACACATCCTCACAGCCCCTCTCCCCACATCCTCACAGCCCCTCCCCCCCCCCCACATCCTCACAGCCCCCCCCCCCTGCCCCTACACATCCTCACAGCTCCCCCTCCC